>NC_043987.1:14629486-14719486 GCF_902150065.1 Myripristis murdjan | reverse complement strand
GTGTATGTGTGCGTGTGTGTGTGTGTTTCTTCATTTATTTGTCCATTTATTTGTCCATCTCTCTATCTCTCTATCTCTCTCTCTCTCGCTCTTGCTACTGCTCTCGCACTTGCTCTTGCACTCTCTCTCTCTCTCTTCGCTCTAAGGAAAGCTAAATAAAACAATATAAGATGTAAGAAAGGAATTCAAAGGAGAAGAGAAGAAGAGAGAAGAGAAGAGAAGAGAAGAGAAGAGAAGAGAAAGTGTGTGTATAATAAAAAACTGGACAGATAATGGACTAAAATTACAAGATGAAGACAAGCATAATAGAGGTATTGTGACATATATAACATGAAAAAACAGAGAAGGGAACACAATGAAAACTCAAGAAACAGACAGTAATGAAATATTTTGGACTTTCAGATCCATCAACAACTCCCCAAGTCTCTCTGTTAATGTAATTATTGAATAGACGTGTGCTGCCTAGTCATACTGTCAGTGCCTGGAAACAGAGGAAACAGGTTCAAGTCCAGCAGATGTGTCCTTGATCCTTCACAGCCAATCACAAGCCAGACTTACTTCATGGACAGGATCAAAGCAGCTGATTGGGTGATGACTCTGCAGTGGAAGAGAGGAATTTTGGAGAGAGACCTATACTGCAAGGATGTCTGCCAAGACGATATGTCTTCATATCGTCAGTGTCTTTGAGAGACAAAGTATTGCAAAATGTAGTATTGTGCAAACATCATAACCTCAGATTAATTAGCCTCTCAAAAGAATACTGAAGGATGTCTGTATTTAGCAGGATATAGATAACTGACTGCAATGCACCCTCTGAAAAAATGACTCGAATGGTCCCATACTTAAGTAAATAATTGTACATGAATTAAAACCCTGAAAAAGAATCAGTTCATGAGCCATATCAAAGGGCAAATAAGTTATATTAGTAGGAGAGTCCAACCTCCTACCAGAAATGTCCTTATTTGCCAAATTATCATACTGCCACCTAGTGGACAATATAACTAACTGCATGATAGGCAGTTCTGCAGAAGGTGACCAGATGCAAAAAGGTCCAAATGTGGGGCAAAGAGTAGGTTTGTCCAGGATAATGTGGGGCATATTTTTCTTATGCTACCATCTCTGCCTATCTAATGTCTATCAAGAAGCATTTCAAATTGGGTCATACATATTTTTTTTTATTGTTTTGTTAATTCAGCAGTGCATAATGGGCTATGTAAGTAAAATACTGGGCTTTTTATTATCCGATAGACATAAAGAGTGCAGGGCTGTTTGTCATTCAACAGCTATCGAAAAATGAACGGAGCATCACAACCATGCTATAGGCCTTCTGAATGCAAATTAATTTGTATTAATACAGAAGTGTTGATAACTAAACCAACATCAAGAACGGTCCCCTACCAGACAGATCCTGGTGGAATAGTTATAGGCACTACATCTTCTTTTCTTTTTAGTTGTATCCACTGTAGCTGCTGTATCCACTGCAGCTTAGTGTGGGTTTCTTTTTGCTGCAGAGTAACAGCAGAGGTTTTCACTTGACCCCACATGTGCAGAGTCTGACTGACAACCAATGCAGGCCAGTGCCTTCGTTGCTCACCCAAGCCACTTGATGCAAGCCAGGACACAGACACAGACACATGGGAAAGAGCTGGTTCTGCAATATTTTGAGAGCTAAATAGCAATCAAATTGTGGGACATCATTATAACATATGGCACAAGGCACAAAGGATCAAAATGCTGTGCAGTACAACATAAACCAGGGCCTGCGCTGTCGCCCAATGATAGCATATCTTAGTTAATAAAGACAGAAAGGTAAACAGTGAAATAAGAAGCATCTGGCAGACCTGAACATATATTTTGTCACTATTTGTCATCCATATGTAACAGTCAACGCTTTGTTATTTCGTACACCACCTGGTCACACCCTACAGAGGCAGGCAGGGTCTTCTGCCAGTGTGCTGTTGGGTGTTTGCCTGGCACCAGCCCCTGAGGCTCTTGCTGCAATTATGAGGTAGAAAACAAAATGGCCATTCACTCAGAATATGTAGCAAGTAGGAGGTGTGTATGGCTAGGGCATTGTGAATGTGGAAAATATTCAGTATTATGAGCTAAGTGTTGACCTTTTAAACCCAGCGTGAGTTGATTTGGCTTCAAAACACTCAGATTATACTGGACAAGGTATTTGAACAACTTTGATGGACATTTTCTGCTATTTTAGAGTTGCTACAGTGGTTAACTCACTGTGTTTGGTGGTTCTGCAAACTTATACAAAGGTCTCGACTGATAAGAGGTGTATAGATAATGACATTTTTTTTTTCTTTTTTTTTTTTTTGAGGTGAACTCATGAACTTGCATCCTGAAGGTAGAAGCATCATAACAGTTTGAGGCAGAAATCCTAATTGAAGAACTTCATATCCACCTGGATTACAGAGCAGAGCAATGCTGTGTGGGTATTTCTCTATTATTATCCAGAGCCAGTAAAAGTCTCATTCTTTTTTCCATTGAAGTAGAAATCCTCCCATAAGCCTTCAAGGTGAGCACTCATCTTATGAAGCTTGGAGAACAGTCCAATGGGATTGCACCTGAGTCACTGTACAGCTTGAAAAGGTAACCAGCTACAAAGTAAAAGAGTCCAATGAACCGTCAATTGATGTTGCTATAGTTGAGAGGGAAAAAACAACTGAAGATGCTTCTTAAGGTTACTACATCTCTAAAAAAAAAACAAAAAAAAAAACGGAGAAAGCCTGCAAAACCATAACTGACAAGAGTGGAGTTTTGTTGGTGATGAATATATAATTTATTTTAGAAGAGGACCTGTGGCTCTTTTATTTATTCCACTCCAGCAGACAATCTCAAAGATGAGGAACCGTAACCACACCACTAACCAACATCAATACCCAGATATTGACCAAATTACACCACATGCAAACTTGACTGAGACAAAGGTATAATTTACACAACTAATTGCATTGATATGGATAATTGTGGACCTAGCCCACTGTGTAGTCTGCTTTGATGAAGGTCTTCTGAAAACTTGGCATTTGTATTTAAGAATCTTGCAAGGACCTCTTTGAGCAGAACCCTTCTTTTTCAGTCCAGAGTTCTCAGTGGTGAGTGCGGTGATTTTCTCTAAACATAGGTTACACTGGTCCAAATTGTCTCTAAGGCACTCTGAGAGTTTTCACTAGGGTGAAAAGTCTTGCTGTGCTAGTGACAGGGTTTCCTCTGTATGAAAGAGCTGGTGTACTTTATGATTCCTCCCCAGTGAACAAAAGACACTCCTGGACATCTCGTGGGTGAGCCAGAGTGGATATGGGTTCTTCACCTTTTTTGTTTACTTATCGGGGAGGCACAGCTAATGATCTGGCATCCTCCCAGACTGACTTCCACCTGCTGAGGAATATGGCCCTGGACCAGCTACGCCCAACGGCAAAGACATTTCAGCCCTGGGATTGTTGATAAAAATACCATCCTGGACATCCTATAATGTCCAGCAGTTCCAGTGCAATCAGGCAGTGGCTGCAGGTCAAGATATCAACACCCAGGAGATCCTCAAGTAAGTGTTGGTGGAGCATTTCTGTCTTAGCTTCACAAAAACAACAGTCAACAAAGGGGAGTGACCCATAAATCTGTTGTATGGCTAAAACATAAAGGTGCATTGGTCCTAAATAAAGAATCAAGAAAGCAGTGATTGTGGAATAAGCACTGCTGTACATAAACATCTATACAGACCTGCAAGTTAATGGGCTGTATTGCTCTGCACTTTCACGCCTGAATGACCGAAACATGAACTGAACATCTTCATATTTGAGAAACAGCTTGTGCACAAATGCAAAACAAAACAGATATTTCACTTATTTTGTGTTTTTTATGAACTTTCCTTTTTACTGTTGCCCCCTGAGTGGTCCCTCCCGTTCACCAATGGTTTGTGGGACAATAATTTGTACAATGCACACTCAAAATACTATGCTAATTGAGTATATAGATTAACATTCTTGAGTATGATACATTTGCATACCTTTACAGTGTGAACACATTACACATTCAAAATTTGTTTAATATGAGCATTTAGTGTGCTTCTGGTACAAAGCTTATTAGGTGTAAATTCAAATTGCAACTGATAAAAGCATTGCAGACTTTTGAAAAGTCCTGCACCTCCATCACTTCTGTCAAATTAAACTGGGTTCCTCTTGCTAATTGGTATCCCATTGGTTTAAATGTGTGGATGATCTTTTCCTGTTTTATTTCCTAGCCCAACATCCTGTTTCAAAAGGAAATACGTGAAATCAAGAAAATAAGATGCCACGTCACTGCTTAGAGCTTGAAGCTTAGGGAAAGCTGTGCCTTGCTTCTTCTACTGCTATGGTGACCGAGAAAGACAGGCTCCAAAAGTGATTCTGCAACAGCCTCAATCATCTCTAGTCGTAGTGTGGAGCTGTCACAGTCATTTGCCTAAACACAAGTGAAAAGTTGTCCTGCCATGGGTAAAAGCAGACAAGAGCCTCACAGTGACTGGTATAATCGTGCTCATATGTCCCTATTGGGTTTGGGTATTGGGAATTTCTCTTATATCTCTTTTATATCTGTTGCTACATTCTTGTCTTATGTTTCATTCCCCTATACTGGCTTAAAGGCACTGAAGTCTCATACACATTTCATGCATGATAATTCACACCAAAACTACTGTAACACAAGTGCTGTAAATAACTATACATACAATGTACACAACACTTTCTCAGTTTTTGGCTACAGTATTGAAATTGTAATGATTTTGTGGGACTGCCAGACCTGAGTTGAGCACATTGGTACCTTAATTTCTGTAAGATGGATGCTCAGTGGATTAATGCTTGCACATTTGTGATGCAGAGGCCCACACTGTTTCCTCTGGCTTTCAGAGTAGATACTAGCTATCTCCTGTATCCCATTTGTCACAGATAAGTTTGCAGGCTGATAATGTGTCATGAATTTTTATTGAAACAACAGCCTCTCTCCTCTTCTAGGTCTGCCAACACTATGTGTGTCACCTCTGCCCAGCTGAACTGCTCATCCACCCACCATGACTTCAGTAAGTCAAGAACCTGAGCATAAATTTGTTGAGGAATTTGTTTTCTGCACATTAGTTGCTAATGAATGCACATTTCTATGAGACTGAGGGTATTTTTTCAGTCCTTGTAAGAAAGACTTTTAAGAAAACCATAGGAAAATATAAGTTCTGTGTTGGTGTGTGGGCATGTGTGTGTTCATAGACAAGCGTGTGTGGATGTGCATGCACGTGTGTGAATGTATGTTTATAATTTTCCCCACTGTGTGCACACACCACTAGCCAAGATGAACCACCTGCATATAAAGTAGGTCATGCTTTCTGTCTCATTGTCTCTCCCTCTTTGTCTCTCTCTCTCTCTCTCTCTCTCTTGTTCTTTTCCCATTTGGCTTTCTATCTTAATTTTCTCTCTCCTTCTCATTTGAATATCAGCTACACCAGAACTACCTCGCAAAATAATATCTGTCACATTGTACAGATTGCTCACAGACTGCGGGTGTTCCTATCAGACAATTCTGTGTTTGTGTGTATGTGTGTTTGAGAGACTGACCCACTGCAACATCAAATAGATTCACATTCAAATGCTGTAACCTGGCTCATTTACAAAATTGGACAGATTTTGTTGTTGTGCCACAGATCACATGACGAAACTCACATCTTTCTCAAAGGTTTGATCCAGAAATCATGGCAAATCAAAAAGGACGACTTTTTTTCCCCTTAGCTTCTTTGTACAGTTTTGTTTACAGCATGGACACTGGCTGGATTTACATGCCTGTTACATGCCCTGTGAAACCATGCTCATTTTACTGAATAGGTGATGATCTGAGGGAAGAATTTGTGATAATGGCACTTCTGTATTTGAGATTACTGTTCAAAATCATATTTTTGTGTATACATTTTCCCACATTGATAAACCATCTCTCTGAAAACCAACCAGTTTTTCACTGACGCTGTGTCAATGAGGCCACCATGCTCCTCCTTCATCTCCTACCTGTAGCTGTCTGGCTTATTATTATGGTCTGTCTGGCAGGCTGGCTGGCTGGTGGTCTCTAAGTGAACTTGATCCTGAAATCGGCAGCTGGCTGCAGCATTCAGGGCAGTAAGGTGGCTGTGTGGAGCTAGTCTGGAACTCAGCCAGTTACTTAACACTTGTCAACAGCTCTTTAATGTCCTTTTCCTCAGAGGCCCCTTTTTCATTAGTTGGGTCAGGGGTCACCTCCCAAGGCTGGGTGTCTGTCGGTCTGAGTGGGTAGACGGGAGAGGAAGAGGGGCGAGGAAAGGGGTTCGAGGAGGGGATATAGAGGTTGAATAGGAAGGGGGGAAACCGTATGGGGGCTAGTTGGCTCTTTATCTTTTGTTTCCTTTTCCTTAGCCATATCTTGGTGGTCCTGCAGGTGAATTTCAGTTTTCAGATGTCCAATAGCTCTAGCATTTTTCATCTCTCAGTTTTACAAACACTCTGTTGACCCCCCCTGATGCTGAACTGTGGTTTTTCAGATATGGGCACATTTATTTCTGAGGTTCTCCACTGCCCTGGTCTCCAACCTTTGTCATTACCAGTCAGGGATTAGCCATGTGATGGGCTGTCATACGGCCCCAGTGTCTTTAAAATCTGATCAGTACAGTCCAAACCTATTCAGTCCTAGATGCTTGGCAACATGCTTCTACAGATTAAAGAGGTGATTCTAATAAAAATGTTAGCAATTATTGAGTCTTGATAGTTGCAGCAAGATGTGTTTGATATTTTCTAATCCTGGTATTCTTTGAATACCTAATCAAGTAAGGTGCATTTTGTATTGCAGCTTGCCCAAATCAAGGCATCTGGCTCCAGTTCTATTCTAAGGTAAGGTAACTTTATTTATACCCGGAGGTATGCTCACTGATCATCTCCCTCCTGTTCAGTCATAGAATGAGTATATCAAAACCTGTCATTAAGCTCCTGCTTATGGCTTAAGCCCCATCCAGCTTCAGCACCAACAGGGCAGTCTTCCAGCTAGCTGAGTCAAAAGTTCAAAGTCTGTTTCAAACAAGAAGTGTCTGTGAACTTGCCACTACCACTACCACAATCCAAAAAATTAGAGTGTGTATCAAAGAGGGAGAGAGAAATATACATTCTATTGCATTTAACCCCACTTATTTTCCCTCCCCCTCCAGCCACTATTTGCCTTCAGCGTCCTGCCTCTCCCTTCTCTTTGCTCCATTATGCCCCTCTAACACAGATGTGGCCAGCCAAGAGAGTGAATGAGAGAAAGAGAGAGAAAAGGAGAAGAAGAAAGGGAGAGAGTCCGCCAACATCCCTCTCCTCCTCTTCTTCCCCTTCGCCCCGGCCTCCTGCACATGAAAGGGGCCGCAGAGGGCCAATGGATGGCTGGTGGGGTGTGTGCTATGCGAGGGCCCCAAACCCAGACCCAGACACAACACAACACACAGAGCTCTGCAGGCCTCCACAGCTGGGCTGGAATGTGACCTGCTCCAGATTTTAATGCCAGACGAGGCTCTGTGTGTGAAAAAGAAGTGGAAGGGGGAGGACATGGATGGAGGGATGTCAACTACAAAACAGAACATGCATGCTTGCCTTCATGAGCCTTTTGATAAGCTGTGTGTCAGGTATTTCTGCTGCAGCAAAGGGACAGCAAAGCAACATCACAGAACAGGGACATCAGTGATAAATACTTTCTAAATCATCTTTATTTGTTTATCATCATATACCATTAACATTGTAGTGAAAATTAATATCATAGATAACATAAGCATATCCTACTCTCTTTCTAAATAGATTCACACAAGTACATACTGCCTATTAGGGCTGGGTGATACAGACAAAATCAAATATCATGATATGTTTGACCAAATACCCTGATGTCAATATTGTGCTGATATTGTAGGGATGACAAATGATGTATTCATCAGATATTTAAACACAAGACATTTTTTATAGACAGTCATCAGTAATCTGGATATGATGACCAAAAATAATGTAAGACCTACAAAAGTCTAATAAGTTTAACAAAAGTTATCTCTTTGCTGTGTTGCAGTCTTTAAAACCAGGACAAAACAACAACTTATGTCAGATCAAGGTATTACGATATTCAAAATCCCAGACAATATCAAGTCTCATATCACAATATCAATATATATCGCTTAGCCCTACTGCAATGTGTGTGTGTGTGTGTGTGTGTGTGTACGTATTTACTCTGAAAACCCTATAAAGAAAGGATCAAAAAATAAATATGAAGTTAAGTACAGAAGTCCATATATATTCATATATATTCCATAATGTAAATTAATTCATTTCAAAATGGATTCCACATAAAGTGGAACCAAAGAGCTTATTTGATTCTGGTAGATAAAATGAGGCTTCAAACTGTGTTATTGAGAGCTTAAGTGCTTGTAACAGAATATATATTTTGGGATACCCCACACAACATAAAGCAAAATATCCAATTGCATTAAGGCATACTGCTATATAAACGGAATTAGTGTATTCAAGATAAAATTTAGAGATGAAAACTTAACTTATAAGGGCATTTTAGTTTTACTTCAGCGTTACATAGATTAAATATTTTGTACAAGCTAATGCTTGTCACTATTACTATACTACTTGCTTTTTTTTCAGAGAGCACACCTCAAAAACTGACATCAACAGCAGTCTAAGCATGACTAATTTAAAATGACCTCCAGCTATTTGACAGTTTGGATGAAGTAACAGTCCAAAATGAGTGAATCAGAGAAACTGAAAACAATATCAGTGTTGAACCATGAGAAGGTCACAAGCTTTCATGGTACATATGAGTAAGGAGGAAAACAGACAGCAAAACGCCAGGTTAAAGACAGTGAACTAGTTTTGTGGCGTTGACAGTCAATCAGGCTGGTGAGGTCACTGGAACTTGGAACCCAGAATTACTTAAATGTCCATTTGTCCTACAGGAAGTGAGATCTTGAACGACTCTATTGGATGGTGGAGAACTCTTTAAGAAAATCGCAGGTCTTCTTGTGAATAACCTCTCGAAGCTTCCTGACCCTCCGGGCACTGGAGGATCCTACAAAGCTGTCAGGCTGCAGGACAGCCATACCATTGTGAACATCTCCCATGATGATCAGCTGTCCCTCAGCTGTAGTGATGTTGGGGCAGGGGCAGTTCCAGTCCATATTCAGCAGAGTTACCTCCAACGGTTCCTGTCCAAAGAATTTGAGACCCATCTTCTCATCCTTCAAGATCTCCTCGACTGTCACCAAAGCATGACCTGACTCTTGCTCCTCAGTCAGCTCAGTCACACGCCCTAGGATCACAAAGTCACTCTTGCAGAAACTGGTCACCATCTTGCCCCGTGGTTTACACATTTTGCAGTTGTGGTGCTTGGGAAAGGGGCACATCTCTTCACAGGCCTCTTTGGACTCAAAGTTGTTCTCATTGCCACCACAGCCTCCATAGACAAAGGACTGGCACTTTTTCAGGCTGTTGCTATAGGCCCATCGAGGTTCATAGGCCTTGCAAGGTCCTTGAAGGCTCGGCAGGCTACAGGGGGCAGCCAGCTCTGCCCCGCAAGACAGCATGCAGGCTTCATAGGTATCAAAATGGTTCTGGTTTTTATTGCACTGGCTATAGGTGAAGGTAAAACAATTGTTCCTCTTTGATTCGTAGTACCAGCTCATGCTCTCTTCACCGCAGTCATCTGTGTCTGGACTCTTAAGGCACTCCGCGGCTGGAAAGGGCAAGTTGGTGCTATTCCCCTGTGCATTCTTACCTCTTGGTTCTCTCCTGATTACTAGCAAGGGAAAGTGTGATGACACGGCTCCACCAACATTTCTGGCTGTGCAAGTATAAATGCCGGCATCCTGCAGTTGAGCATTGTATATGACCAACTGGCCGATGTTTGTGACCACGACATTTCCTCTGACATGATTAGGTCTCATTATGGTGTTCTCTTTGCCTTCCAGTTGTTTCTCCCAGGTGATTTCCGGATGTGGCTTCCCAGACACCTCACACAGGAAGCTAGCTGTCTCACCCACAAACACAGCTTGTTGGGTGGGACCACTCAGCATGGTAGGGGGATGGATGTCAGCTGGAAGGGTGGTCTGGAGGGCAGTAGTGGGGCGAAGGGTGGTTTCTATGGGAATTGGGCTGGTGTTTGGCCAGGTCAGGTGGTACCTGTAGGTAAATTGAATAACAAAAAGAATCAGTCAGTGTTATGACGCGGTTAAATAGCTGTCACTGATGTTATCTCGCATATTTAGGCACCCATCTCAAGCTCACAGAGAAATTCTCATTCATCAAATGTTGGATAACGAGACCTTGGCAGCTAGAGGCAGCCAGAAATGGCTCATCTGGCTTGCTTTTCTGTCCAGGTATCTAACCAGCACTTCCATATTCTATATTTGGCTCAACGTTGCAATCTGCTAATAAAATACTATTAGCAGAGACAACACTGAGCAAGTTTACTGTTGTTAGTGGACAATACTCAGTTTTATTGATTTGACCCACTTTGTAAGAAAAATGGCCTTGTGGGCTAATCACAGTTAAAACTGTTCTGCTTGAATTGGCTTGTTATGGAGGCCTGGCTAAACAGGATTATCAAAGGAGCTCTTTTGTTACATATCATGCAGATACACATACAGTTGATGTACATGTTCTGTGCTATATATGGACAACCAACACAAAAACTTTGCATAAACCAAAACTTTGTAGACAATTATGTATTTTTTAAAATGTCTGTATATTGAGCACTGAAACAAGATCACTTTACCTCATCACAGCAACAAACAAATGGTAGAGATTTTAAATACTTAACATGTTACCTGCAGGTGACCACAGAGATAGAGATACCCTTGGAACAGGCCTCTGCATCCATGTAGCACTTGTTATAGTAGGTCATGCCGTCAGATGCACAGGTGAAGTGGGGCTCTCTCTCACAACGGTCCCGGCACTTACAGACAGGCTGGCCATCCCAGATGTCGCACTCTGACCCTTGCTGAGAACACATGAACTTGTCACAGGTGGCGCCCTTCGGCATTCCAATGGGACCCTTGTTGCCCTTGATGTCCATGTACCGCGCCGCCACACAGCTCTTGTTACCACACACATTTGGGCAGCACTTCTCAAATGCCTCACAGTCCTAGATTTTGGAAGAGAAACAAAACACTTGGACCACAATCATGACGTTGTTCTGCACAAGTCAGATGTGTCGGTCAAAATACTCAGTGTGAAGAGTTTATCCAAGCATGTACTAGTATCTTTCAAGTGAAATTGATAATTTATCAAGAGTGAATGACAAATAACTATTAACTATTAACTAAATGATACAGTGCCCTCTAGAATTACAGACATTTGTAAAACGAGACAAAAGGCCAAGAAAGTTGAAAAACAATTAGAAAACGTAAAGTGTTAAGATGTTTGGTGAAATCCTGCTTAGATTTGACAAAATTGTGGTTCATATAGATCATGTATTTCTCTTTCAAGCCTCTTTGAAAGTCAAGTTCCAGGTTCAAGTTTTGGACATAATTTGCTGTTACATATAACATAGTCTAATTTTTTTAAAGGCTGCATTTCCACTGCCTGCTTTTCTTTGATCTCTGAGCAGGAACTGTTTCAGACAGACAGTTAATGATAAATTTACTGTTTGAACTTTATCATACAGGTATTTCAAGTCCATCATGTACACATACATTGGAAGAAAGAACCTATAAAGTTCCAAGTTCATCCATAGAAATGCATTCAAAATAAAGACTGTTGTAAATAGTTGAACATCATAAATGTCACAATCTGAATGATTTGCAATAATAATCTCTTTTGAGCACGCAATAGGCTTTTGGTTCAATACTTCTGTTGTTTATATCTCTTGTTTAATCTTAACAAGTGAATGGATACTGAACATACTCTGTTCAGTGATCCAAAAGTTCATAGAAATTTTGCCTCACAATTTCCACTTGCCTTGCACTATCACGTAATATGCAAGAACAACTTTCACAAGTACTTTAATCTTCTACAGTGTATTTACATTGGGTTGAAAAAATAAGCCTATTTGACCTTAAACAGTAAGACATCATTGACAATGTGACAGTTTATAATCTGGTATTATAAAAAGCTCACGAACTGTCTAAACTGATGCACACAGCACGTTATGCGGCGCAAGTGTCATTAGACGGCTGTCAGAGACGCTGCAAAAAAAAAAAACAAAAAACAAAAAACAAGCAAACAACGAAACAAACGCACAAACAAAAATCCATCGTTTTCAAATTGTTTGGTATGGCGCTGTACTTAAAATACTACATATTTAACATTTGAAAGAAAATTTCGAACAGAGAGACATTATCACATGGCTGCAACCGAACCCTGGTGCAACTCAATTCTTCTTTATCGAGTCAAGTGACATCTAAATAATACAAGTGGAGCGATCTGCCATATTCTCCCTTTATTCTAGATATTAAGCCCCACGAAACTGCATCGGAAAAAAGTGATTTTATGGCATCCAATTGGCAATTTATGTTACTTGTTTGAGGGAGAAGGCTGAGTAACGACTTTTTAAGATGCTTTTCTGGCAGTTTACTCTCTGCACCAAGTGCCAGAGCTGTGAGCACTGAACCCATCCATCAGCTTCAATAGGCAGCAGCGGACTAAAAAAACTCACCTGGTCAGATTCACACTCGCGCATGCAAGTGCTCATGGCATCCACCCACAGGTTGGGGTTCATCTCGTTCGGGCACATACCTGCATGTGAGTACACCACTTTTGCCACAGACATTGGCATAGCCCTCACACGATAGTTGCCTGTGTACAGGATCAAAATGTAACACTGTCCCACAAGAAACCAAATCCATCGTGGAAAAAGCATCCACCACATGTCCGGCGCGTAATGGAACGGCCACCAGAGATCCCGAAAAAAAAAAACAAAAAAACTTAACTTTGATATGACGTGAAAAATGTTCTTTAGATATTCACTGATAGATTTTCAACCCGCTGCAGTCGTGGAAAATCTGATGCGGCACCCAAAAAATAGCAAAAAAGTCGGTGCGTGCAGCGCCAGTCTCGAGTGGAGAGCTCTCCAGGTTATTCGCTCCACGTTTAATAGTACTAGGAGATTAGGGTTGCGGTATGCAAACCTTATTACTTAAGATCTAACTACATGAATTACAGTGGCTTGTCTACCCCGACGGCAAATCCCAGCTGAGTTACAGTTATGATGAACTTAATTAAAGAAAAAAAGTTCTCCAATAGTCTGCAGGCTGCTGTTTCGCGCAGAGCACTGGCGAGACACCTGTGCGTAAAGGCGCTTAGCCACCTTAACCCTTAGTTTGCAAACTCTGTAAAGAGAAAGATCAATACACGCACCAAATGATAATTAAATATAACTACATCTTACAAAACTATTTCTTTTAGTCCCCATCTTCATTTTTAAACGAGTTGTGCTGCTGCTATACCACCTCGTGCGATACTACTTTTATTATATGCACACTGGAGCCTACACCGCTGGCAAACGTTTGTTCTCGTGTAAAATGTTAATGGACTATAACTGTATATAAAGCTAAATAAAATGGGGATAGT
Organism: Myripristis murdjan; assembly: GCF_902150065.1. Taxonomy (NCBI): domain Eukaryota; kingdom Metazoa; phylum Chordata; class Actinopteri; order Holocentriformes; family Holocentridae; genus Myripristis; species Myripristis murdjan. Next base: position 14,705,909 of record NC_043987.1, on the reverse strand, counting down.
AGTGAGTAGTATTTCCCTAAGAGGCTTTGGAGATGTTTACTGTAAAATCACATCTTCTGCCCTGTGGCAGATTAAAATCCAGTCCTGTGGTAAAATAATACTGTACTGGATTTTGGTATTACATACCTACTGTAACCTAAACTACTGGCACACAGCCCCATGCTTATTCTCATGTAATATTGTTAATGGACTACAACTGTATAGCATTTCATTTCAAGCCAAATAAAATGGGGTTAGCAGTGAGTAGTATTTCACCTAAGAGGCTTTGGAGATGTTTACTGTAAAATCATATCTTCTGCTCCATGGCAGATTAAAATCCAGTTCTGTAGTTAAGATAATACTGTATCTCTCCTGTGCATTTGAACAGAGTGGCAGTCTCCAGAAGATGGCACCAAACCCAGTAATCAATCCTCATAGCCTCTCTTAGGATGTGCATCCTGATCTTATTTGGTTTGTACACTAAATGTCCACAACATTTCCCTCCTGATGGTAGAAAGAGGGAAAACACATAATCTGGTATATCAATGATTTATGCATCTTAAAGCAACTCAAGGGTAAAGTTTAGGTTTTAAAGTTGCTCAAGTAGATAAAGATACACAAGGCAGGTATTTACAGTATGATCATTTGTGGTTCATGCTGTTTATTACTTTGCACCATGGTTATTTACAGTGTTCTGAAGGTTACTTTTCATAAGAAAGATAAAATGGTTATGGAAAACTCTAGGCAAGATTTGTGGAAATTTACAATGGAAACAACATTGGCCTTAAGGCGGTCAAAATGCTGTCACAATATTGACATATGAGAAGTCACATGTAGTACAAACATCTTGGTGTCATGTTGTGAGAAATGGGGTTTTTCTGAAAATGTCAATTCTAGGAAGTTGTTAAAAAAAAAAGAAAGAAAGGGGTGGGGGGGCTTAAACCAAAATAACGGGCTCATGGCCCCTCTACGGCTGTGTGTACGGAAAATAAGGATTTTGCAACACCTCTTATCAAGCAGTGACGGAGACGATAGTAACAGTGGTTTAAGAACACAGTTCATTTGCTGATTTGTGCTCAGTGGTCTCAGTCAAAGCTGAAGGGTGAGTGGGCTTTCTCTGTGGCCGCCCCAAGGTTGTGGAGCAAACTGCCAGGTCCATCAGGTCTGCACCCTCCACTGACACCTTCAAATCCAGACTCGAATCCCATCTTTTCTCCCTCGCTTATAATTCCACATAAGGTCTATATTTGCTCTGTGTTTGTTTTGGTTTGTTATTTTATGCTTTGTTTCATGGATTCAATAACCGTACAGCACTTTAACTGATGCTCTATCAATACACTGACTTGACTAAATCTCATATACAAAACAGTTTTTGCTGTCCCTCACAAGGCTCATTTCAGTACTTTATTTTTTATATAAGAAACTACAACCCAACAGTGTTACATTAAGTAAATTGAGAATAAAATAAAATAGAATAAAACAAAACAAAACAAAAACCTTTCTTCGGTGCAGTTCAATAACTGATTTTCAGCCAGTGTGTGTGGTGTCATTATGGCTTGGCAGTTCTGAGAGAGAGAGAGAGAAAGAGAGAGAGAGAGATAAAGAGAAAGAGAGAGAAAAAGAGAGAGAGAATGTTTAAGTGGGTTCCGTCACAGTCTGTGCTTCCCAAGCTGAGCCCCCACTGAGCCAAAAGAGGCCCAGTGCTCTCCAGCCCTAACCCCCTCAGTCTGGCCTGCTGTCTGTGAGCCCTCACTGACTACAAACACATAGACGCATGCACACACACACACACATATGCGCACACAAGCGCGCGCAGACAAACACACACACGCAAAGTTCATACATGTGCAGACAAAGGTTAAAAAAAAAAAAAGCATGAGCATGCAGTAAATGTTGCAAACACAATTCAATTTGCAATTCAATGTCCGTCCAGCTCATATTTCACAAGAACTTAACTATATTAAATAATTAAGTATAGGTTAATTGTCTATTACTGTTTGTGCATCAACACATGCATACACACACATGCAACAAGTGTGTGAGCTCATAAATGCATGCATATGCACCAATATAGTCATGCTGTGTTTTCAGTGTCTCCTTTCCCGCTAACTCCCTCAGGCCCTGTACCCCTAACCTTCACCCCTCAAGACCCTGCATTCCCAGCATAGCCAGCACTGGAGGGGTGACGGGGAATGCCACAGATTGAATAAAGCCACATGAAGAACCCCCGCCAGGGAACTCCAACAGTCTATTTGCCTCGAGCACATGCTTTGTCTGCAAGCAGGCCTTGACTTTGACCTTCACTGTGCGCTTTTGCCATCTTTCTGAGCACGGTCCAAAACAAGTTTGTCACTCTTGTGATGTCTTAGTTAACGTTCAGCTTTAATTGACTTGCAGTTTGGAGCTATCTTTATTAAACGTAAGCAAAATGCTTCTACATTTCTCAGTGCGTCCACTGGGACAGGAAGAAAAATTTGAATAAGAACAATCAGACTGTAACACAATAAATTTGTGCTTTTTAATGTTTTCTTTATCTTTGGTTCTAGAACAAGACATTGACACTGTAAAAAAAAAAAAAAAAAATCAGAGATGAAAAGGATGTAAACTATTGAAACTAAGTACTTTTGACAGTGTTTCAAAGTTTTAGCATTTGTGTCATGACAAATTGTCTTTGCCCACTATATTAAGCTCCTGTCATAGTATTAGAGATTTTTTTAACCTATTATGCAAAGTGGAACAGTATGTTGTTTCACTTTAGGTGCCTACACCATGCCACTCTCTCCAGTGCATGGGCTCGTTCTCTAAATCACAAAGACAAGATTACTGTAAAGCGCAATAAAGGTAACAAGGTATCAAGTGGAGTAAATGACACACTCACTTGCAGTGTGATGTGATCAGTATCTGAAATGATATTAAAACAGTTGCATGATTGAATGCTTGATTTATTAGTTCCTGTTTGTGAGTACCATTTCACACAGAAATCAACACTCAGATCTATCATGTATTTTAACTTCTCAGAAAAGAGACCAGAATGGCCACAGTATCAAGTAATTTGTGGGTTTTCAAAGTATCTAAGCAACAGGGTTTGAGAAGCCATGCTTTTAAGTGATAAGCTAAGTGATATCGTTAAGCACAGTCTAGTGTGCTGCATGAAAGTCACTGAATTCAAAATCTTTGAAGACATCTCAGATACGTTAATTTCTCAAAAACCCAACTTTGAGGAAAGATTTTTATGATTTTGAACTTCCTCAAGGAGCACTAGGCTTAGTGGGCTTAGTTTGATTGGGCCCTCCTGCGGCTGTCGGCCTCGCATACTGGAAGAAATGCCTCACGGGCTTAGGGAGAGGGCCCGACAACAATGACGTGAGGAGGCCACGACCTAATCTGTCTCACAGGTCCTAATCAATGTCACAAGGTTTGTTTAGTGTGGCACACCACATCGGACCACTATACGTGTGAATGCGCCACCATCGCCAGAAATTCTGTTGAGCAAAGCTGCCACCATCTCTTCACCTACAATGGGGCTTTACGTCACCGTGGTCAAGTCAGTAAATCTATACCACACCTGAATCACAGCTCAGTGACGGGTGCCTGGGTAAAACATGGATAATATTGGCTGAAACGATTAAAAATACCCACACACTGTCTCCATTTGCTCGTGTCAGAATGCTGTGGTCATTCAGTGCCTGACGATGGCCAAACATTGCATGCAAGTGAAGATAGTGTGTGGGCATTTGATCTTTTCATCTGATTTTACCATGCTCAGAAATTAGCGTTGTTGTTGTGCTACTGTGTTTTGTTTTGACACATAGTCAGGTCTTTCCAGCATTTGCTGTGAGACTGGGTGAAATTGGGACTGGAGGACAGCAAGGTGGCATAGTAAGTGTGGCAGCTGTAGACCAACCACAGCACTTGGGTCACTGTGCTGATAAGCATCTGCCCTGCTGATGTGTGCTTCAGCAAGACACTGAATCCCTACCAGCAGCAGGAGTGTTGGCGTCTAGCTGACCGTGCACACTGACCTCTGTCGAAGGACACAAGCAAAAAGAGAATTTCCCTGCAGGGATCGATAAAGTCTGTCCTTAAGTGTTGTGATCTCAGAACAGCTAGAGCAAATCTGAGTGAGATGGATGACCATTGTTAATGCAGTGTGACATTCACATATATTCTTCTGAACGTTACACCTTACATCAGTAAGCCAAGTCTGGGACAATAATGTTATTTCAAGGATAAATCACTCCACTGTGGGGCTGATTAAAAAAATAATACAGTGAATCCATGGCTGAACAGCAAACCTGATAAAAAAAAAAAAAGGCCTCACTCAATCAGGGTCTCATAAATTGCTCGGACAAATGCATAAAAGCGACATTTTACCCCAACAATTTCCCCATAGCTCTTTCAGTGGCTTTAGAGTGTCATGCATTTGTGTAGCAAATAAGTAGCTCTGTATATTGGCTTTGTGCATGATCCCTGTTGGAGAGGGGCACGAATCGTACCATGGGCCACAGTCCAAGCACATCGACCGAGGCACGTACCTGTGAGTAACGTCGCCCTCTGCCTCCATCTCTAAAATGCTCTTAGGGGTCCTTGGCTACGCAGGTCCACAGCTTCTCTCGCCCATGTTTGATGCCTGGGAAGCTGGTGGGGCCGGTTCAAAACAATGAAGGTGTTATGACTGTTCATACTAAGCTTATTATGAGTGTCTGACACCAGAACAAAGGAGAGAGACGCGCCCAGCCACAGCAGGGTCCTAAGCTGATTCCTCAACCCTGGTTCAGGAAAGAGAAAGGGTCTAGACACACAGCAAAATATGCTGAATTGATAGATGTGCAGACACACAAGGGCACATTTAGGGAAACAACCATACCTTGACTGCCAATAATTAATGCAATCCTATATCGAGATTCACACACATTTGGTAGACATAACAATTAACTTTCTAAACACCATGCTGCTGGTATTATGCAATATTTGACACTGGATTGTGACTTCAGAACATCTGCTCACCACATGGACACTATTGTCTTCATTTCACAGAAAAGGTTAAGGATTTCACACGTAAACTCTTTGCTGAGCGTGAGACCATAAGTTACGGTTGTTTATGTTCTTTAAATCAGGAGGGGAACAAAACAAAAACTTCCGCCGCTGTCTTGCACAGGACTCTCCGGTACATTTCATAACAGCACACACACACACAACACCGACTTGCTGTGCAGACACAGGTCAAAAGTGAATGGACGGGCTGAAGTCACAGCCACAGCTGGACTGCACTACACTATTCAGTTTTGATGACAGATGGAACATTTCCAGTAATGCTTTCAATTTTTTTTCCCCCTCTCCTTTTATTAGCATTCCTAATATGGTCAACAAGCTGTGGTAAAGTGACTTTTTTAGCTTAAAATTGTAAAGGGACTTCTAAATGAATCACTTACATAATCTGTGCCAAGTAAATAGAAATAATGTACCTCAGTAAGAGTATAAAATATATATTTGACTTGGGCATAAGTTTGTGAAGTATCTCAGTATAGGATTGCTGATCTCACATTAGGTATTTAAATAATAAAGAGAACACCAGATATTCAAATAATTATGAGATAGGAACTGTAGTTTTGGTCATGAATCAAGGTTATTTGTTAAGCAAGAACATTTACTGGAGCTCGCAGATGAAAAAAAGCTACAGTGGTGAAAAAAAGTTTTCGGACACCCCATGTATTTGTGAAATATTGCATTAAGAATCAGTCTTAGGTCTTCAAGTGCAATTTCTTTTAGTACAGTCACAGCCAAAATACTAAACAAATCCTAAAAAAGCCATTAAAAACTTAAAATTGATTGGTTCCATAAAAATACATAAGAAATTTTGAGTATTGGGTCATTTTGGTACCAGTGATGAAGGTCGTTCTGTTTATTAAAAGACACAATTTTTGTTGCCAAGCTTGGTGTCTATATAAAGCCAGCACATTTGAAAGTTCTTCAGACACAAAAATGGCTAAAACAAGGACCCTAACGCAGGAAACACGCCTGAAGATAAAGATTCTCAGCCAGGAAGGGTACAGCTGCCGCCAGATAGCCAGGAAGTGCAGATGCAGTCCTTCAACAGTCGGATCCACTCTGCAGAAATATAGACGAACCAACAGCTTGGAAGACAAACCAAGATCTGGGCATCCAAGGGTTTCTTCAGCAAGAAATGACCGCATCCTGATCCGCATGTGCAGGCAAAACCGCCGAATGACATCACAGGAGCTTCAGCAGCAGTGGTCAAACCAAACTGGTGTCCAGTGTTCCACCCGCACTGTACATGGCCGACTTTTAGATCATGGCTTAAGGTCCTACAAGGCTATCAAGAAGCCCCTGATCAATGAGAGACAGAGGTTAGCCCGGCGTCGTTGGGCCCAGGCACACAAGAACTGGACAGCCAGGAACTGGAAGAAGATTCTGTGGTCAGAAGAATTTGTCAAGAATTTAGTTTTGTTAGTTTTTCTTGTAAACAATAAACAAAAAAAAAAAAAAAAAGGATTTGTTTGTATCTGTCTAATGCAGCCACACCTTTTGAAACAAACAAACAAAAAAAAGATTTTTCCACAAATATTTCATAATATTTGAGATTGTGTAAAATGGGGTGTCCGAAAACTTTTTTCCACCACTGTATTTTGCCAATCTTTTTCATACAAAGACTGCAAAAAAATCTCACTGGCCATGTGGGCTTCATTACACCAGGGAACCTATCACTGTGTCAAGTTCATCCATCCATTTATCATCCATCAATAAAGCATTTTAAAATACATTTCAGCACTGAGATGGCATGGGCCAACATCTGTAGAACAGAAGCAATCTCCTCAAGCCAACATCTGCATCAGCACAACTTAATCCAAACAGAAAAATCAACTGTCTTCCAGGTCACCTTGAAATTTGACATACTGAAAGCTTTTTTTTTTGGTCCTGTCTTCATCTGAGAAATGACATTTTTGTGATGACAAAAATGACCGATCTTGCATTATAACACAAAGAAAGACTCTTTGGTATGAGGCTCACTCTCAATATTTGCTCTTCAACTCCCTCTAGTGGCTGCAAGCTGAAACATATTTTGATACAGGGTTAATTCACACACATACACACCCCATTACCTTTACCTCTGCTTGCATGCACACAAAGGAAAACCTGAAAAGATGATCAATACATGTTATTGGTCTTCATTTAAATTGTGAATTAACATTACTAATGTTACCTGAAAACCTCTGTTATACTTGTGAATTACATGACAACACATCAGTTCCGGTGGCTCAGTCAGAAGTCCATATCCTTAAGACATGAGGTCAGTTTCAGAGAAAAAGAGGGAAGTGATCAAGTAATTCACCATGCTTTATCAAAGTACAGATACAGGTCTCCAGAACCAAAAACACAGGTTTAACAATGCCTAAGGTTATCTCTACACAAGACGTATATATAAAAATATCAGACTCTGAATGCATAGGTTAAGTCAAACTGTATTCTGCTTCTTCTAGAACAGTATGCAACCCAACAAATACAACATAAGTCATCTCCTTTCCACAGAATCAAAGAGGATCCCATAGAAAACCCAATACCACACATGCTGCTCTCAGTCATTCAGGGCAAAAAAATGGCCAGAGGTGTTTTCTACCACATTGTTCCACATTCTCAAACAAGCTCCTTCCTTTCAAATGTGGCACGACTTCACTTGATAAAGCATTTAACATGGTTGACAACATGAAATAAGCACTCCTGATAGTCCGTTTTGACACTGTTCTCACAGCAAACTCTCTGGAATCACTTTCTTTTTTTATCCCCCGCCGTGCACGTGGCTTCAGCTGCAGTGTATCGTTACTTTTCTTTCCCATCTCTGAACTCTCGCACACATGATAGCTGACTTTTGACACATACACAACAGACCTAGCTTGTTAAAAAATATACAAATTAATAAAAAATATATCATAAAACATATGAATACAGTAAAAGCTTAAGGTATACGTTTCAACAGTAAACAATTACCACTGGGTTAGAAACTGTTGATTGTAGAATGTGTGTAGTGGTCGCCTACTGCACTGCTTAAATTAAAAGAGCCAGCATTGAGAATTAAAGGAACATATTAAGGTCTTAGGCTTCCTTAGGGGTCAACTGTGTTGACATAAAAAGCAGCGTAAAAAGCATTTCCAGCCGACACAGAATGGCTGTGCCTCAATCTGTCATGCACCAGTTACAGTCTCAGTATACAAGAATGTCAATGAATCCTTTGATGTCAGTGTCAATGGCTGTTTTGTGTATCCCTTCTCCATTCTACAATAGACAGTGGCAATATCAATTAAGCTACATAACAGAAAACTTTGTGGCAAAGCAAACAGTGATTTTGTGAAATTTTGCTCACAAAAGTAAGTATTAGAGTAAGTACTTGATTGGACCAATAAACCAAACTGATGGGAGTACATATTAAGAATTTGTGCTGCTTTTGCCATTCAAGCATTCTCATCACAATACAGATGGCCTAGATTTAAGAAGAGTGGACACACAGTGCAACAGAGATCATTGTTACAGGAAGTTCAAGGAAGCACTCAATCATCAAACCAAGTGTCACAAACTAATTAAACATCAACCATGATTTTCTTTGCGGTAGCTTCCTTCTTTTCCTTTTACATGAAAACAAAGTTGTGTTTTTCTAAACCACTGATAGCTTATTCTGCACAACCTATCTTTGCTGGCTAGATTAATATTTGGTTTGGATTCTAATCACAGTCATACAGAAGTATAGCAACTGAGAATGTTAGGGGGGAAGGCTAATTTTTTTTTAATGATGAATTAAAAGGGAAACTACTCCACCACTTTTCTGCGACTCAAGCCTAGTCACCCTAAAGTGCATTGAAGGGTCTCACTGTATATAAATAAGTATCAATACAACTAAAATTTAATTCACAGTTGACAGATGTTTCAGTAAGTGTTTTGCTGACTGACCAGAACAGCACATCCTGCAAAGCGTAAGTGATGATGCACTGTAGAAAATGATAGGATTGATCCTGCTCCAAGTCGCTGTATTTTTACCTCTAGGATAAAAGTTAGTAGTCTTGGATCTTTTAATCTTAATTATGAAGTAATTTTACATGAAAAGACAAAAAAACCCCAAAAAAAATAGTACCAATTATTTCTTTTCCACAGTGTAGGACTGATTTGAATCTGTGGATCAACCAAAATATCTACTTAAATTTGTCCATCTTTACGTAGATACAAATTAAAGTATATGTACGGTCAGCAGAAAGTAGTAACATAGGTCCAAAGACACTTAAACTTCATTTAGTAGGGGGTACCTCCACCCCTTCCCCTACAACTAGGCCAATAATGTATAACCTCTGCAGGAAAAGACACCAAGGTTTCTGCCTACAGCATGTATGAATGAATGCGGACGTCAGCTGGAATATCTGATAACGTTCTATAGTTCAGTTTTCTAGTAATACAAGTTACTGTGTGCAAGTCCACTGTCCAGCTTAGTCCTATGCTGCGGACCCATGATGAACTTAACAGTACGTGTTATGCAAATCCTTCCTGTCATCCTCTCCTCTTGGTCTTATCAGACCAGTCTTGTCCTTGACCACAGTCCATGGCTAGTACAGGGATGTGTCCATGTAAGGCTATTGCAGAGTCCCATTCAAGTCCAGTCAAACAAGGAAGACCAGCCACTGCCCCCCTCTAACTTCCCACTGGAGCCTTGGCACAAAGTGCAGTGGGAGGGGAGAAAGAGAAAAAGAGAGAGGGGGGAGGAAGGGAAATAGAGGCCCAAATACTTTTGCACATAACTGAGGACACCATGCATGAGTAATCGCTTAGCGCTGGTTGGGTACACTAGAGCGGCAAGAGGGTCAAAGTAGGACAGGAGGAGGAGGACAATAGCTACAGAACTTGGAAAACGAACCCCGATTAAGAAACTGGCAAAACACCAAAGCCAAACAGAACTTCTATGAGGGGCCTGGAAGGGCAACCCTTGATGATTTCTTGGCGGTAGCTAGAGAAACCTGTTATGACAAGGGCGACTACAGGCTCTGTGGTGGCTCTAGTACGTGAGGCGTGAGGCCTTCATGTTGTAGCAGGGTCTGTCAGTGAGGCCCCCGGCCCCAGAGAAAAGAGACAGGCCCTCAGCCTTCTCCAACACGACCTCCAGCTCCTGGAAGTCCTGCAGTCGCGCCACATCCTTGTCCTGCACAGGAAAGGGAAACCACATTTACATAAGCTTCACAGCTGATATAGATACAGCTATACCAAGTAATTTAGTTATGGAAATACTATGGGGAATAGTTATTTTAAATTATACATTGCACAGCAACTGGGAATGTTGGAAAACACAGTAATTACTACACCGAAAGGGGTTCCCAGCATGAGTTCAAAAGACAATGTGTGAATAATGAGCAGTCTACCTTGAACAACATCCATACTGCATAAGGTAGAGAAGAGGAATTCAGGCATTAATTAGCACTGGGTCTGAGAGTGAGACGTATAACCTAACAGCTTGTGCTTCCCATTTATTTCCCACTGTTTTAAGGACCAGGCACTATTTTCAGCATAATTATTTGTCAGAAGCAGTGAGTAACGATGACACGAAAAGCACACATGGGGTAAGGGAGGTTTCACTGGGAGAGTAAAGCGAATCAAAAACAACCCAATTAGAGACTCCGGAAATATGGTCAGGAGAAAGTGGTAATGTATGTTCTGTGTGCATGCGTCAGACAGAGAAGCTGCTCAAGTGTTCAACATTTGTGGTGAACTAGCCAAAATGTACATGCCACTGTCTAAAAATGAATGCTGATGTGGAAAATTAATGAGAAAACAAGTTGATAAAAGCTGAAGGATGAAGTGTCTAACAGCTATACACTAAGGATGCTGTTGGATGCTGGTGAGCTATGTGTCTGAGTGTGTGAGTGTGTAAGGTGCTGCTATGTAGGCTATACAAAGTATTCCCCTGCATGAGCATAACACTGCACAACTACTGCAACTTGTGTATAGTTTCTGCATGAGTGTGTGCAGGCGCTCGTCCTCTGACCTTTCTTAGCATGGTGTTGGGCAACTTGCGGATCTTCTCCACATGCTCGGCGCTGATGTCCAACTCGCGGCAACAGACCCTCAGTAGGGAGCGGTAGGTGAGCTCCTGGCGGTCGAGCTCTACCTCAATGAAGTCGTTCTCCCGTGCGTTGGGGTTCTGGATGCGCACCTTCAGTACCAACTCTGTAGAGAGAGGCCAGAGTGTTACACCTCTCTATTCACAAGCATATTTTTAGATTTAGTCTAGATGATGAACACTGTGCAAGACACTATTTCCATCAAGAATTAACATTAAAGCACAGGTCTGGTAATGCTGAACCTAAGCTGTGTTAAAATGTTAATAGCCATCATTTATACCTGCACATATCACAACCTCACCACTAGCTTTGGTGAAAAGAAACTTACCACTCTGTTGCAGATTCTCGCTAGCCTTCAACACAGTCCAACTGGGCACCAGCCTCAAAACCCCTGAGAGTTTCCCCTTTTCAAAAAGGGGAAACTCAAAGCTCAAATACGTCTTCAATCATCAACCCCCCCAAAAAAAGGTTGCAAAAATGCTTTCTAACCAGTTTTATTCAGCATTTTTGACAATTTATTGCCTTGTGTATATCTAAATCATTCTGTTACAGCTAATTTTGCATTCACAGGAAGTTAATGCGGATGGGGAAGTAATAGTATTTCAGTTGTGTATGCACAAAAAATGGCATAACTGGTGATACTGAAGAGGAACATTCCTTATATTTGTGCAGCCTGCGACATATATACACCACACCCTCCCCATAGACTCACAATGCTCAGATTGAGAGAGTATGCTTGTTCCTGCCTGTTCAGTGATTATATTGAGTGATGAGGCTGCATCCAACCACAAATGATCTTTTTTCGGTTTGACATGTCTGTTGTTTCTATCCATACAGGCGCACCGGCATGTTGTCATGCCTGCTGTGTTCTTACTCACTAATCTGAGTAGGCGTAGCCAGATATTCATGTTATAAATCCAGCAGGACAACACAGATGAATACACCACAAAATTGGTCCCATTGCCAAAAACATTTGTTAAGCCTAGAGCCTAAAGCTAAAGTTAGGTTTCATCCATCATCCCTTTGCAGAGATGCAGAAATTTGGTCTGGGGTTCTACAGTTCCAACTGAACACACCCCACCCTCCACCGTGCCTCCCGGTGTACCATCAGCTTTAGATTGAACAAAACACACGCTTTCTCTCTCACCTTGCACGTTGACAGGAAAGGTGCTAGTGAAGAAGAAAGGCTGGAAGGCTGGCAAAGGCCCACCAGCCTGGCCATAGCTCAGCTGCTGTGGGATGGACTGCTGCCGGCTCACACTAGGGTTAGCGCTGGCCACCGGGGCCTGGACCTGGCTCCCGCCGCTGCTGGCACAGCTGGGGCTGGGCGAGGCCAACGGAGGCGAGCACACCGTCCCATTGTGGGCCACTGCATGAGGGTAGTCGGCATGGTTGACTAGGTGAGGCTCGACTGACAGGTCCATGGGCAACGCGCAGTTAACAGCAGGGTGGTGGTGAGAGGAGGCCGGGCCAGGTGCCACACCATTCTGCTCAGCCACAGGGATGAAAGCCCCCACCTGACCTTGGCTGAGGGTGCTGGGGTTTGTGGTGGGGGTGTCAGGGGCCAGGCTCTGCGGCTGCTGAGGCTCATGGGTAGGGGAAAGGGAGGCTGAATCACTTTGTGTGTCCTCAGCATGATCCCCGGAGCCATTCTGTGTAAGGTGCTGTGTCAGCATGGCTTCTGCCTTGCTATCCATCTTGCTGTACATGAAGGGCGGGTTAGACAGGTAGTTGGGAATGATTGGCAACTCAGGCTCCTTGACCTCAGGCACTTCCTCCACGTCGACTGTGAAGCAAAAAGAGTTTCACTTCTGAGATTAAAAATAGAAAGAAAAAAAAAACATTTACAAAACTAACCTAGTTAGCTTTCACTTACATCAGAGGCATTAAAAGCTCTAGATCTACTTATGCAATCCATACCTGAGGCTTCAGAAGTTACACATAAGTACAGTATATTACTGCCATACATTTGTTATGAACGCACAATACACTAACAACCATGTCCTGAATTCATAATTTATAGGAACCTGAGGGGGAAAAAAGCACAGAAAAATACGTAATTTACCTCCTAACAGCCGTTTGATCTCTGCCTTGGATGTGAGCTGGGAGGCCAACTCGTCCTTAGCCGTGAGGATCTCTTTGTCTGCTCCAGAGTTGAGTAAGTAGGACACTATGTGCTTATGATTCCTCTTGCATGCCCAGTGCAGGCATGTCCTGGGTAGTGGGGAAAAAATGCACATGAGGAATGTGACAATAATGGATCAAATAACCACTAAACTATTAGATCCAGATCTAGCCTTGATAAGTCAGTTTCACAGCACCAGTGGCCACGTGCAACTCTGATTTCGTTACAGTAAATTTCACCCCATGGTTACAGGGATATTATGAATATCAGCACTTTCCTCGGACCCGGCATTTAGCGCCAAGCATTAAAATGGGACTAATTCAGCACTTGCATAAGCAACATGAAAGTTGCACGACAGGCGAATAAACAAGCCTGCTCCTGAGTAACAGGATAACAGACCAGTTTAAATCCCTGCGACACTGCGCTTGGCAAGTAATGAAAGCATAGCTCTCAGTCAGCAGGTTTCACACACCGGTGTAAATATCTCGGTCAAAAAAGTAACATAATCACCAAACTCCGAGGCCAACTAACACTTGTTGGCTTGCGCTGGGGACAGTAAAAGATGGAATCGCTGGTTAAAAGGCTTACCATCCATTGATTTCGTTCTGTGAATTGATATTTACTCCACTCTCCACCAATCTCCGCACTTCGTCAATATCCCCGATAGCAGACGCCTCTCTCAGTCGCTCCTGCAATTCCTTATCCAACGAAGTAGTGGACATTTTGATGTAGACCCCTAGCGTGGCGAGACCATAGGAGACACAAACACCTTTTCTGTTTCAGTCGCCAATACTAATCGCCTAACGAGTTTCCTAATGATGACACCGAGTTAAAAATAGCAACTAGCAAGTCGTCAGTCCACATTAGCTACCGGGCTACCTAGCTTGACAGTCTGCTAGCGTATGGCAGCTAAACGCCTCGGCTAATGCAACTTCTTGTTGACGGTCGGAGCCCTCGACGCCGCTGCAAGTGGCTGGCTAATCCGCCTTTGCTGTTTAATTCAGTGGTTAGTATGACAACACGCAAATGCGCTGCCGGCGGTCCAGCTCTCCACAATTTACGCAAACCCGAAATCATTCAATGGTGTCAGTGCTCCATCGGTGGGCTGCCAAAAACACCGCCGCCTCATCGGGGGGCATCTTTAGATGTAACAACGCCGGGCGCAACTCTTAGTTCCCATCTGAGCGCTCTGGGCTGGGAAATCAGTCTCACATGAGTCTGGGTAGGATTCATTAACTTTGTGTAAAAGCATGTGACACTGTCCAATCAACTTGTTTTTATGTTGTTGTTGTTTTTTTTTTTAAGTTGTTGAAATGAAAAGTCAGATTTCTGTGGGCATACAAACACGTGTTGCTGGGGTATCTGTCGCCATCCAGTGGAATAAGCAGGATAACCGGTTATTGGGAGAATATTAATCAAATGGTAAATGAAGCATAGGTTAATTTCACTGTAATTCAGTTTACTAGAAATTGTTCACTGGAAACCAAAATACATTATCTCTCACATTGTGTTTTAGTCTCACCACTTTGAATCAATTTGAATTTGACATTCTTCAGTTATCACACCTAGGTTAGTTTAATTAGGTTCCCTGTTGGACAAAATCCTTTCTAATTTGAGTTGGTGACTTAACGAAAGTCAACTTGGAGGTCTGGAACCTGAAAATGTTTGGAAACCCCTGGGCCGGAGTATGTGTGCTCTTCTTGTATGAAGTCCTGGGTTCATTTCCCCACAGTTGCTTGCTATTTTGGTGAGCAGTGAAGTAGCGATTAGGGACACCATTATGCAACCAGGATGCATTTGCTCTCCTGAATTGTTTTTGTCCATTGAATCATATGCAGAATCATATGCATGTCATAATTTGTGATAAATGGGATGTCCTTGGCCTGGTGAACACATGGCCTGTAATCCAAAGCCTCTGTTGTTATTGTCCGCTCCCTCACTGCCACTCATCTCTTACCATGAAGTGATGTCAGTTGTTGTTTGTTATACAAATAATCATGGAATAAGTATCTTAAAATACCTTAAATCACGATAATTATTCCATGACTTTCCATAATCATGTAATAAGTATCTTTTTAAGTGCATTTCCCTCACTGTTTAGGAGCTATGTGGGAATATGTGTAATACTTCCTATGAACTTTAGTTGCTAGATTTTGCCAGGAGATTTAAAAATAAATAAATAAATAAATAAATAAATAAAAAAATCAGGGTAATGAAGAGAGGAGCAATGATTTTTGAAATATAGGACACACTCTTGGGTCTTTTGATTTTTGCTGGCAAATGTTTCAGTTTCTGGAGCGGGGTAGCACAGATAAAGGCTGACATGGTGGGGAATTCAGTGTTGAACAGTGCTCTATATTTACCGAGTGATGTGTATTTAGTCAACATAAGCAAATGCAAATTCAAATTAGTATTCAAAGCACTTAATTTATTACCAAGGGCCAGTTTGGTTCAAGGAAAAATGGTGTACATTGCATCAATCACAGCATACACATACATAAGGAGTAGGCTATAGAGCACGAAAGAAAATAATATCCTATCTGCAGGGTTCCCAGACTAATTATGCCCCCCACCCCCACCCTATGTATAGGCCACTGACCCTCATTTGATAACAGAGGATAACTTAACAGAGGATATTTTGGATTAGAATGATTGTTTTGCAGAGCTGTATCGTTGTCTGTTCAGTTACTGAGATAACAATGGGGAGAATTAAACTCGATAAGTCCCGGGGATGCACCCTGTTACCCTTAAAATGCCTCCTACTTTTCCTCCCTACCCCCTCTTTTTTTTTTTCCTTCCTTACCTCCTCCTTTGCTTCATGACCTGGAAACTGATTTTGATGTCAGCGTCTTGCAGGCTGTCCCAGTACAGTAGGAAACAAATGAGGCAGCTTCAGACTCTCCTTCTAGGAACCTCTGAGCAAGGAAACTGAGGAGGATCCCATCAAGAGGTTTCTTCTTGAATGACAAACCCGTTTCTAGTCTAGGAAAGTGACTACCAGCTGTCATATGTTAAGACATAGATTTGGGAAATGTTGGCAAGATTGAAATGGCAAGATTCTTTGCTTGCAATAACAAAATAGGATATGGGATTTAAAAAAACAAACAAACAAAAAAAAAAACTTGAAAATATTGATTTTGATTTTTACTTATTCAAGTGCCCTGCTTTATTATAATCCCCACCCATGTTAAAGTATATTATAACATTCAGTGACAGAGAAATTCAAATCCTACTCGGACACCACTATTCACAGCTTTTTCATATTTATGTGTCTATGGATCTCTCTATCTATCTGTGTAAAACATATACAAATATGGGGAGAGAAAGAGGTGTATATGTATGCTATCATTACAAAAGTAGACTAGTGAAGTGCATAATGAAGTGCATTTAGTTTGTTATGCAACATCATTTTCAATGTAACACAGAACTGTTGTATCTTGCATTTAGAATATGCCAGTCACCCCAGAGCTCTGTGATTGGCTGTTGGAGGCTCTGACCACAGCCAAACTGATATTCCACTTCCGGTTCAGAAGCTGGGGGAACTGGCTGCTTGTTGTTGGAGCGTTTGGAAGCTGCCATTTTGATCAGAAATACTTTAGCGCGCACTAGATGGTGTGATCCACATTCAGAGGAGAGGTCAGGATACTCTAAGATAGAGTTTTTAAGGCGAAAATGCTTTCGGCAGCCCAGTTACTCGATGAGTTGATGGGCCGGGACAGAAACCTGGCCCCCGACGAGAAGCGCTGCAACGTACGATGGGACCACGAGACCGTAAGTTAGCTCTCTAGCCTAGCTTACTTGAGAAGCTAACGTAACCTACATGCTTTAGCAAATGCATTATTTAACAGTGGAGCTGGTATTTAAACCCTTCAATAGTTTGACTTTCAGCGGTAACACAGAGAATCGTTAGGATCTTCATACGGGATAGATATCCGTCATTTTTTTTTTTTTTTTTTTTTTTTACAGAGTCGTCTTTGCAAGCTAAAGACAGTCAACGGTAGCTAGCTAGGGAGTTTGCTAACGCTTAGCGACGCAAGGCCAGTACCACGAGTCATGCTATGTTGCTAACTGCACAGACCTTCCAGTTATGGTAACAAACTAACATCATGTCGCTTTGTTTGTGTGGAGTCAAGTGGTAGGCTTCATATGCAGAAATGCACCCCTTGTCAAACAGTTTGAAACGCGCAACCTCATGCTCTGAGGCGTGGGGTCGACTGACCTCTCCGGTCAGCGGGAGGCAAATGCAGAAATTGAGATGCTGTAGCAGAATCTCTCAAGAGGATAGACATCTGCTGACTATGAACTTTAATTTAAAATATAACCTTTCTCCTGAGACAGGTCTGTCGGTACTATCTGTGTGGCTTCTGTCCAGCCGAGCTGTTCACAAACACCCGCTCGGACTTGGGTAAGTCAAGAACTTGAGCGTGTGATTATTTTGAGTGGGCTAATTTGCTGCCAAATACATAAGTAACCAATATATAAATTCCAATATATTCATAATACCTTGAACTTAATGTTATATCGCTTTTTTCAGGTCCTTGTGAGAAGATCCATGATGAAAACCTTAGGAAGATGTAAGTTCTGCTTATGGTTGTAGAAGCTTTGTGTATGTGTTTATTTATGTTCCTATCAGTCATCTGTGTCTATCCCATGCTTACCAGGTATGAGAAGAGCTCTCGCTTCATGAAGGAGGGATATGAGCGGGATTTCTTGCGGTACCTGCAGTCTCTCCTTGCTGAGGTTGAGAGGAGGATTCGGAGAGGGCATGCCCGCCTGGCCCTCTCCCAGGCTCAGCAGAATGCAGGGGTAGGTACCAAATAGTCTCAATTTCCTCTCAGGCTGCAGGGACATTTCATTGCGATGCTTTTGAAAATCATACTCAGAAGGTAGAACTAAAGATTTTAGGCAAACCTTTATTTGAGTGATCAGGATAATGTATGGCACAGTGTCCCCTGTCCTGAGCTCATTTAAGAATGAACTGATTTTGTCTCAGACCTCACTTGCTTACCCTCCAGACCACAATGTGTTCTTGTTATTTCTGTAGGGTCCTGGTCCATCAGGAAAGAATGAAGAGAAGATTCAGGTTCTGACTGAGAAGATAGAAGACCTAGTTGTACAGGTTTGTGAAAATGTGAAACACATTGCTCTCCGACCACTTAAACAATTAACTGGAATTAGGGCACGCTGTAATCTCCATCTCTTAACATATCCTATTTACATGGTCTTATTTTCCTATTCCTACATTTTTTATTGTATCTCTGCCACTGCTGCTGTGTCAGTTTGAATTTCCCCTTTGGGGATGAATAAAGGTTAATATAAATCTAAATTTACCATAAATATGACACAGAATATAAATGTCAATAGTGTTTATAAAAAAAAAAAATACAGTGAAATAAACTCAGGACATAACTTTGCATAGGGGTAAAGTATGACCATTTTGGTCTCCCTTTCTTTCTGTCCCTTTGTCACAGATTGAGGAGCTGGGTTCGGAGGGCCGTGTGGAGGAGGCTCAGGGCATGATGAAGCTGGTGGAGCAGCTGAAGGAGGAGAGGGAGCTGCTCAGCTCCACCCCCTCAGTGAGTCACGCAGCTTCAGAGAGGTTAATCCTCTCAAACTTGATTACTTATAATAAGATGTCATTATGATGTGTTTGGGTTTACTGTTAATCCTGTTGGGATGTGCACTTTATCCTAGACCATTGAGAGCTTTGCAGCCCAGGAGAAGCAGATGGAGGTGTGTGAAGTGTGTGGGGCGTTCCTCATCGTAGGTGATGCCCAGTCCCGTGTGGATGACCACCTGATGGGCAAACAGCACATGGGCTATGCTAAGATCAAATCCACTGTGGAGGAGCTCAAGGTAACAGGATCACATGAGATGAAGCCCACACAGGCTGATGAGTTATAGTTAATAACTAATTTCAGAATCAAAGTTAAAAAGATAAATCTGTATGATTGAGTACAATGTTTTGGAAAACTTTTTTTTTTTTTTTTTTTTTGCTGGGATAGCGATAAAAGTATTTAAAAACAAAAAAAGAGTGTCAGATAGATAGATAGATAGATAGATAGATACTTTATTCATCCCGCAGGAAATTCAGATAGTGAGTATGTCAAATGTGATCCTTCATGATCCGATCAGTCACCAGATGGCTGTTATATTCTTTTTTCCCCCTCTCTCTTTTTGCCGCTGTCAGCAAATGTGTTTTGTCCCACATCTGCTGAACTGGAATTAGAGGGTGGGGGGCTGTGCCATGTTTGTATTTAACATATTAAGTCAATTTATCCATGAACGGCTTATGCTTGTCTGCCCTTAGGAAAAACTGCGTCGACGCTCAGAGGACCCACTGGGAGAAAACCCAGCGAGGAGAGACAGAGAAGACCGCGAGCGTGAGAGGGAGGAAAGGGAGAAGAGGCGCAGGGAGGAGGAGGAGAAGGAGAAAGAGAAGGAGCGAGAGCGGGAGAAAGAACGTGAGAAGGAGAGGGAGAGAGAACGGGAGCGGGAGCGGGAGAGGGAGAGAGACAGAGAACGGGACCGGGACAGAGAAAGAGACAGAGACAGAGATAGAGACAGAGACAGAGAGAGGGAGAGGAGAGCACGGCGGAGCCACTCCAACAGCCGCCACTCAAGCCGGACATCAGACAGGAAGAGGAGCAGATCTCGTGATCGCCGGAGGTCCAGGAGCAGGGACAGGGAGCGGGAACGTGAACGCAAACGCAGCAGGTATTGCTGATTACCTACATCAAAGACATAAAATATACCAGTCACTTAAAAATATGGAAAAAAGTTTGTTTATCCTTCAGATTCAGTGAAAATGTCTTGGTAGTGCTTGGTAGTCGTTTTCAGTGTTTCCTGTAGTGCTAATGACTTCCCTATTGTTGGACATGAAAGATAATTCAGTAATTGAAGAAATATAGAATATGTCCAGCATATGGACATATCCAAATAGTGTTGTGTCATGAAAAATGTGAGCATGAGAGGAATTTGATCAGTTATGGCCAGGAAAATTATTCCATATATTGTGGGACCACTTAAGGCTTAACTGACAAAGTAAAAAACATGAAAGTATGTTTATATTAAAGCCTCACTCCAGTGACATCATGCATTTTAAAAATGTATTTATTTTAAATTGAATGCCACTTCCTGTGTTCACATGAGATTGTGGGATATGTACTGCTGGAAAGGATATGTTTCATGCAGCCTTGTAAAACTGCCGGATGAAGTCTGCATTTCTCGGCTGAAAAGCATCCTAAAAGAAAGCCTTGATGATGACATATTCTCTTCTTCCTTTCTCTAGGAGCCGGGATAGGGACAGAGAGAGGAGGCGCAGCCGCGAGCGTTCTGACAGAAAGCGTCGCTCCCGCAGCCGTGAGAGGAAGAGGTCACGCAGCTCGGAGCGCAAATCCCACCGCCATCGGAGCCGCAGCAGGGACAGGGACAAGGAGAGAGACAGGGACAGAGAGCGATCATCTAGAGACAAAGGTGAGAATGAAAACTTATCTTTCAGGTTTGACTTGGGCATGGACAGCTTTTTCGGGCAAAGGGCGGATTGGGCTTGAAATTTGAGCTAAACTTCAGTGGTGTGTTGCAGCAATTTTTAATTGATAGCTACCACTATTTTTGTAACACATTTTATTTGGAACAGTTGTATCAATTCAGCAGGAAAGAGAAAGTTATGTTTTGATCAAGGTGTGTATGCATTGTCTTTTCCAGACCGTAAGGCGACAGAGGAGAGGAGCAGCAGCAGCAGCTCTAAGAAAGACAAGCACTCTGATGACGGCGACACGGCCGCCACCAAGGCCTCGTCGGAAGCAGAACCCATGGAGACAGAGCCTGCTGGCTCTGCCTCCTCCCCCCTGCTAAACGGCCAGCAAGAGCTCCTCCATTCTGAAGGTGACACTCAGTCCAATTAAAACTGATCTGATAGGACCTCAGATCAGGCTCAGGTAAGTGCGCCCTCCTCCTCGCTCCCCCCTGGCTCTCAACCCAACCTGCCACCCTCTGCCCTCCCCCCTCCTTCCCTTCTCCCACACCCCAGCTCTCCCATCTCCCCTACCCGCCCTCTAACCCTGCCTCTCCCACTCCGTTTACGTTCAGTTCAATGCCTATGATTTTGTCTTATGTACTGTATGCATATATCTTTATCCTGTTTTTGAATAGTGCATCATAAGTATGCACTGAAGATGAAGGACTAGGCCCGATGAATGAGAAGAAGGTAGAAAACATTCACACAAAGCCAAGAGGGAAAGGCCAGTGTAGCCCTGAGCAAACATACCCGGAGGTACCCCTCGTTTTGTATCGGTTTTATGACACATATAGCTGTATATTTGTCTCTGTGGACAAAATGGCAGAAAAAAGTATAAATCAGTCCAATAATTTTTTTCCTGCCTGTATTTACTTGTTTTTGTTTTGTTTTTGTTTTTTTTTAAATTTGGAAGTAGGAATATGTGATAACATTTGTATTACAGTATATTATATTCCATATATGGAGCAAATTACAACTAGTGTGTGTCTCTGTGTATATATAGTTTGGGGATTTATTATCCTCATATATAAACACACATCCTTTTAGACATAACGTCTCAGGTATATGTGAAGACGAGCGGTTTTTATTTTCCAACTATTTTGACGTAATCATAACTTTTCTCCCAAATGCCATGGATTTGTTGTCCAGCTCACTGTGCCTGATAATGCCATGCAGTGTGTGTTTGGGGGGTTTTATAGCACCGGGGGCCTAACGTAACTTACTAACTGGAGGGTAGGGTTTATCGAATGAATTGCAGCTGACTTCCATACCTCACACAGCGTTGGTGTTGTGAGCGAGACCACATGAGAAAAAGGCAAATTAAAAATCATGGATACTCTGACTCTCAAACTGTGCAGGTACTCACCCCAGGTACTCCTTTCTCTACCCACATCCATTTCTGAATGCTGTTGCCTGTCAAAAAAAGTACTTCTCCAGAACATGAACTTGAAAGCTTGATTGTTTATAGTTTTATTTGTATTGTCATTCTTTTTTCCCTTTTTGTTATTCTTCAACATCTTTTTGAAAAAAGATACTTGTGCAATGTAAACTTGAGACACTGACAGACATGCTGAAACTGTTGATTTGCATGGTCATCCCGCTTGATATACCCTTATCAAGAACTGAAGTTGTCACCAACATGGAAACATTTACATAGTGTAACAGTTTCAGTAGAAAGTGTTTATTAATTTCATGTAGGTTTTGTTAGTTGACAAGATCCTGTCTGTATGTTTGTGTGTGTGTGTGTCTGTGTGTGGGTGACTGTAAATGACAGTTGATTGATCTAGTACATCATGTTGCGTGACACTGTCACTATGATCATAGGAATATCAAACGGGTTGGCACTAATTTGAAAAATTTAGGTCTAAGGTAGTGACTGGATCTTATGTTGACCTTCAGTGTTGACCAATAGAAATGAAATAAAAAATCATACTATTATAAATAATTTGAAAAAATAGCAACAAATGCCAGGATTTTCTGGCTGAAATGCAAGACTTCTGACGTCCATTGTATCAGTAGATAAATGGCATTTATAAGTTAAGATAAGTGTCTCTGTTAAAATAATATAAACTTTCCCCTTTCATTGAAGGATATATTTGACTAGAAGTCTTTATGTAAATGATATTGTAGTACCAGTAGCAGCATTTGTTGCTACAAACACTTGTTTGAGCTCCATTACTAATATGGCATTTTGTTAACATTTTTGCTTAACAGGGGAAGCTGGGATTTCTGGAGGAGGAAGAATTGGAAGAGTGCACCTCACCCTTACCCTGAACCTGACACTTCGCTGCTTAAAAACAAGGTGAACCACAAGTAGTAGTGGCTTATTTAAAAACATGAACACAATTATGTAAATGAGGAAAGGAAAAAAAAACATCAATTTTCATGTTCCTTCACTTGTTTTATCTTTTGGCTGGATGGGTCTAGTTGTGGTTCATCTGATGTATATCTTAACTTGGTCTAATGATCAACTAGACATGACCCTAAATACCAAACGTAGAGCAAGTTCATTATTGTTTTTTTTTCCCTTTTTTTTTTTTTTTTTTTTACACATTCTTCTTATTTCTTGGCATTTAGTGACAATGAATTAAAAACAGTTCTTGTGGCTTGTTTTGGTTTGTCAGGTTCCACTGCACTTCTTGACCTTGTTTCTTCTTGAAAAGTCAATTGAAAGCGTATGTACAATGTTAGTCTGATGTTAGGGCGTGTCTCTTTTTCTTCTCCACTTAGAGCTCACATTTGATTGCTCTTGTCCCCTTACTGTAAAATATTATCAGTTAATTTTTGATGAAAAGATTTTGAGGACTGACTGAAAGGTTGTTTTCATTTTGCTCTGATTTTAATGCCCATGTTTGTCTTGATGAATAAAAAAAAGTCATAACTTGAACGTTGTGTCAGCCTGCAATTATTACTTTCTGCTACATACACTGCAAAAACGCAAAATCTTACCAAGATTATTTGTCTTATTTCAAGTCAAAAATGTCTTATTTCTAGTCAAAATATCTCATTACACTTAAAATAAGACATGATCACCTCAGAAGTAAATTGTTTTTAGACAATTTTCACTTGTTTCAAGTGAAAATTCACTTGAAACAAGTGAAAATTTGCTTGTTTCATTGGCAAAATTTGCCAGTGGAAAAAGTGAAACTTCACTTGAAATAAGTGAAAATTAGCTAGAAACAAGAAACAAATTTTGCCAATGAAACAAGCAAATTTTCACTTGTTTCAAGCAAATTTTAACTTGAAACAAGAGACAATTGTCTAAAAACAAGTTACTTCTGAGCTGATCATGTCTTATTTTAAGTGTAATGAGATATTTTGACTAGGAATAAGACATTTTTGACTTGAAATAAGACAAGTAATCTTGGTAAGATTTTGAGTTTTTGCAGTGTAATAGACACACTGAAAATGGAGCGTTGTCTGAGTCATGCCCTGAATCTTAAGCAAAATGCAGGATGGCATAGTGAGTGTGTTACAATTGGCCGTATAGTTCAATGTTTCTTGCATTATCCAATGTATTACATAGTTCAGGGCAGCTTGGCTGCTAAGCAGAGGACAGACACAGCAGGAGCCAGATGTACTTTCTCTATCTTGTTAGTTAGGTCTGTTGCATTAGATACACGCCCAGTCAACATTCACACACATAGCATCACACATTCCAGAAACAAGGCATGGACAGTGGTTGCCCTGTCCATGTCCGGGTAACTGGCCAATTATTCTCGGTTGCGTTTAAGTCCAACCTATGTACGGGGCAGGCCCAAGCCCAAGAACATAAATGTGTATCATTTCCTGATATCGAGACTCACTCTGACTGAGTTCCTGCGGGAGCTCTGTCACACTGAGACCAGCGCTGCCTTGCTTTATATGTGACCATAATAAATGTTGCATCAGAAAATGGAAGACTGACTCCGGTCTGTTCTTGGGCTTTTAACAAGTGGGAGACTCCCCCATCAAAAAGATTAGCTGAGGATGCTTTCTTTATGGGTACTTGCAGGACCACCTTATCATAATTATGTTTTGAGAGAGAAGTTATAGTACACCACATCATTAAATTTGTGTGCCACTACATTATCAACAATATTTTATAGCTTTAAAGGTATGCGATTCTTGAATATTTATGAACTGATGGACTGAAGATGCACCTTCTAGCCTTAAGAAGTGCATTTAATGAGGGAAACTCTGGTGTTAAGTATGGTGGGAAATGCAAACTGTTGACAGCTGGTAGCAGATAAATCTTGTTTTGCAGCCCTAACACGCTGTCAGCTGCAAACATTCAAACAGCAACCACTGAGTGGACTTAAAAAGTAGCCACTTCTGTCTGACATCTTCATCTTGCTGAGCTAACCTCAGCTCCCCTTGTGTTAAGACCCGAGGCTAAGACTTAAAAGACTATGGATATGCTCACATTAAAACCAAAGGTTTTCCATCCTGACAGCCTCTGCTTCTCCTTTACCTGTAATAAAGTGAGAATCCATTACCCTGGTACCCTGTTAATGCCTCGCTAGTAAGCAAAACAGATGTAAATGGTGATGGCTGTCTTGGCTGCCAGCCACCTGGCTCTGAGGACAAAGGTCTGAAAGTTCCATTAATGGGGGATGGCAAAGGCATCCTGCTCGTTAACACACTAATTCAAACGCTTGTTGTCACGGCACAGTGATATAGATGCAGCTATACAAATTGCCTTGATTAAAAGTTAAAGGAATACCACTTCACAATAGTATTATTCACCTGTTCACTTGGTTTGAGTGTGTATTATTAAAAATGTACTGCTTTGTAGTCTTGAAAAGGGATTATTTTCTGTTTACTAATCTAATTTCACACTGATGTATGTCAGTGGACAATGAATAAAGGAAATGGTGACCAACATAATCCAATGCCCTCGGTTCATTAAGGAGGTGTGGGAGTCCTATGGGAGCTATTGGGAACAAACCACAACCACCATAAGGTCGATTTATGCAACACTGTTGGCAGGAATGGTTTCTCGACATGCACGCTCACATTCATACACGGCTTTTAATGCCACACGCAAATTGTTCCTCCTCAGTCTCATACTTAGGCTATGTAAGGGAGAGTGGGGTAATTTGTGCCAAGGGGCAAGTAGTGCCACCCCTGTTATCTAGAAAACCATAGAAGAAGTTGGTCATGTGACCACATATTTTTGAAGAGGCATCCATTTCACTCATCCTACAAAGAAGGGAGACACATAGCTTGAGAGGAAAGCACATTTAAGTTCAAAAAACATTTTTTTGCCCTCCAAAATAAAATTTCTATGATCAAGGTTTTTTGATAGCTGTGTTTGAACAATTATAGAAAACTCTGAAAACAGTTCACACAGGTTTTAGTACTTTAGTAAGCTACACCATGAGTCTATACAGTTAGCATGATGTTAGCTCAAAACAGCTGGGGGATGCATTTTTTTCAAAATGGTGGGCTTGGGGTAATTTGTGCCAAAGGGCATTGGGGTAAGTTGTGCCAGTGGCACAACTTGTGATTATATACTATATATTACTTAATTGTATTTTATTGTTATTGTACATTGTCTTCTTACCTTTGATGACTAAAACTATTCAGAATCAGATGAAGATGATTTGCAGGTGCTCATTTTGGAATTTTTATTTTGTTCTGGGTATGTGTTCATGTGACGCTAGGCCTCGTTATAGAAAAGTGGCCTGTGATCTTGTTAAAATAATAAATAAATGTTTAATAAATAATTTTGTATTGAATTTGTTTTGCTTTTATATAGCATTATCATTTGTGAGATTAAAATGATCTGTTTTACTTCAATTATCAATGGCACAATTTACCCCAGTGTATTCTCTCTAATGGCACAATTTACCCCGCACCGGGGGCAAGTTGTGCCACAAAACCACTTTTTTTTCAAAAGCTATATTTCTCAAACAGTTTATATAAGATCCAAAGTGATTGTTCCCAGGGATGCACAACATCTTAAACTATATGTGCATATTTTAGTTGGAGACATTACTGTAATCCCCTCACTTTAAAGGCACTTTAAGTAAAAATTGGCACTATTTACCCCACTCTCCCCTACCTCTCACACAACCCACACTGCCCACATACAAAGCCTGACGTTTTGCCATGGTGCTGACCTTTTCCAGACCAGACTCCTGGGGAGAAGGCGCTGGGTGTTTTTCAGATCTCATCATTGGGAGTGTAATTAATAGCCACTGAGCGCCCGGGCTGGTGTACAACAAGGATTTACAACAAGCTCCCTGCTGCTTCACTAAAGACCACTGTCTGGAATCAAGCCAAAAGAGGAACACCAAAGAAAGAGCACTTAGGCCTTGTTCCAGTCCCCGCTAAAAGCACCTCCGTCCCTTGATAATCACTTGAGTTGATGTAACAAGAGTCCAAGGTCATGTTTAAGGTTTCAGCAGTCACAGTATGGCCACAGTCAAAGGGTGTGTGTGAGATAAGAATAAGAGCATGGGTTGCGGAAAAGATCTATAATGCTTCAGCCTTGAAGATCTAGACTTACGTTAAGGACCAGGTACCACATTACAATAAAACTACCTTTAGAAAGGGTATAAAGGGTTATGAATGGTTTTTAATTAGGTTATAAGTTAGATTATACACACTATAAATCATCCTTATATAATATAACAATCATTTATAAAGTGTTTGCAACCTAATTAATAACATTCATAAACAATTCATAAACTCTTTATAAGGGTAGTTTTATTGTAAAGTGGTACAAACAGTGGTAGCACTTTGTGTTCAGAAATGTCAGGGGCAGGCTAGTGTGATCAATAAAGTGACCTGCAATTGCTGGATTGAAACAAATAAATAAATGAGGGCACAGCTGACAGTAAGAGCAAAACCACCCTCATTACTGAATGAATTGCCAGCCACATCAAAGCTGCTTCCCAGGCATAGAGAATGATCAGAAATACAGTAATAGAGCACTGCTGAGCTGATACGATTAACACGTTCTAGTTTTCTTATGCAGCAAAGGCTTGAAAGAAGAAAAAAAAAAAAAGACTGTCTTCATTTCCCATTTTAGTCCTGCTGTCAATGGGGAAAAGGGGAAAATAATGCTGCAATGCTGGCAAATATCTTACTTGTAATAAATTTTGGAGCTTAGCCACACCAATTAACTTTTTATGTGGATTCTGTCTTGCATGTTGTTCATTTCCTGCTGGAGTGTCTAGATTAATATATCATTGTAATATAGTGTTTGCCACAACCACATGCCTCTTTTTCAGGCTTCTTTGTACCCAACAAGTAAATTGCTCATCAATTATAAATCATCAAGCCTGGTTAGGCGGACAGGAAAGCCCAGCTGTGACCCCTGCGCTAGCCGGCCTCTCTCTGGTGACAGCTCAGTCTTTGAATCCTTGCCTCGGCTTTTTGGCCCTGGATTCGCTCACTGTGAAAGTATGGTGCCCATCTCCTCCCTTCCCGTCCCAGAGGAACAAAGAAGCAGGTGGGCTGAGGACAGTCTGTTAACTTCTGGGACAGAGGCAGAGATGTGGAACACTGATCTGTGGTGGTGGGAAGCCTTGGTTTGAGGGCCAGGCACAGAGCTCATTTAGGGAGATAGATTAGCAACTGGCAGCAGCTGAGATAATAACTGGATAGACGCTGCAGGATGAATGATGAGGTGTATTTAATTTTGCGTTATGCTGATATTCGATTCAGTGAAACACAACATTCGTGTTGGAAACTGGAACAGATATCAGAGGACTGTGTGACAATAACATATGGTTTAGAGAGCAGCTCACCTGGCTTGGTTAGCAGTGTAATGCAGTAACCTTTTCTCATACCAAAGTGTGCTTGTGGTACAGCTGAACAGCAGGAGGCAGTGTGTGCCCACGTTTTACTGAACTGCCCACCAAAGTGGATGCATGTCGTGTGTCCAGTGTTCATGCTTTCTAAGACAAACTCACGCATGAAGTAGAAACCTAAAAGCATCTCTATATAATCATCGCTGTCACTTTAAACAGGCACCATTAACATGCCATTTTCCCTGCAGCACGCCGTTTTTCTGCATGTCTTTAGGCAAACAGTATTTCCCCAGGTTAGTAGTGGTGGTGAAAGGAAAAACAGAGGGAAGAAATGAGAGAGAAAGACAGCAAACCAGGGTGAAAGGACAGAATGAGTAAGAGAAAGAGACAGAGAGGAAAACAAGCAGAGAAATGAAGAGAGTTAGTTGGGTGTGAGGCTAAATAACCAGTGAAAAAGGATAATGGAGATAGATTGTCCTCTCCCCTCTCTTCCCTTTTCTTCACACATACACACTCTCAAGTGAAGGTCGAGAGAGAAAGCAGCACAGATTATGTATTCGAGAAGGCCATTCATCAGTGCCACAGAAAGCACAGTAATGCCCTGTCACTGTGCTGTCTGATTAATGATCAAAACTCCAACGACACATAAACACACGCACAGCTTATGTCACCTGTCAGGCTTTTGTTAATAGTGCTGTGCTTAGACCTATTTCCGCTGCTCTGCACAGCTGTAATAATAACGGCCCATCTGAGATGCTGTTCCTCCCTGTGATTAAAAGTATGGCACTGATGCTGCAAGGTAGCCTGGGAGGCACTTGTGCATATCATTGGCATTGCAGAAGTGCCCAAATCACAGCGAAGGAGATCTTTTGAAGCTTCTTCACTTGAATACAACATCACATTTTTCAACATATGGTATATGTAAAATAATCAATAAAAAAAGGGCACAGATACAGAGATGTGAGATTGACTACTGGCTCCTTGGCTAATCTAATTAACTTTACAACCAATCTATTCATCTGTAAGGCATGCATCACTGTATACCTATACAGTGATGCATGCCTTACAGATGAATAGGACAGGATGGGTTTATCTTGGCACGAACAGCCCCCTGCATAGTATAATGTCTTTTATTGCCACCAACATCTTTTTCGCTCTAACCTTTTCATTATATCTGACGGTGGATACAGAGTTACAGAGATAGAGTGGGCTTATAGCACATCAGGTGAAACTGTAACTCAACAGAGCTGGGCTGTAATGCATGGAGGGAAAGCATGTGCTCCCCTGCAGTGCCTTTGGAGCTTGTGTGAGGATGCAATGGGCAGAAACTGGAGAGTGGATAATGCTTTTGTGTCTGCACTGCACTCTATTCTGTCTCTCTCCTTCCCTCAGCAGATGGCTCCACCACAGGAATTGCACAGGCTCCAAATCGACTCGGAGTAACAGCCCAGCAGCTCTCTTTTTGTCTTTCTCCCTCTCTATCTGTTCTTTCATTTCTCCCCGTTTATTATACTGCTCTTTATTTATTTATTTTTTTCTGCAGTGTTTGTAGTCCTGGCCCCAGATGAGCTACCCAGAGCCAGGAACCGGGGTGGCAGCCAGAGAGAGTTTCAGTCCTCCCACCTCAGCAACAAAGCCCTTTTGTGGGCTTTGGACTGCACACAGCCCAGTCCCTGGTGCTAATTGTCTCCACCCTTGAAAGCTGAAGGAGGGATGGTGGCAGAGGGAGCATGACAGGGAGATAAAATGAAAACAGGAGAGTGAGAATGTGCCAGAAAATTATTTACAGCACTCAGAATGAGAGCAAAATGGAAGAGTGGACGTCGAGAGCCGGGTTTTCGAGCGTGTTTGGAGAATAGAATGGATAGACAAAGATAACAAGATAGTGCCAGAGGGGGAGTCAAAACAGAAAAAAGGGGAGTGATTCAGGTGCATAAAATCATGTAAATTGCGCAATTTTCTATGTTCATGCCAAACAAACTCATCCCAATGCTAATAGAGCATATTTGAATATAAATGGATGAAAATACTACAAAATAAGAAACAGAGGGAGAGAAATGGACATAAGTGAAGAGAGAATGTCTGGCAGGGGGTTGCGTAAGTGATTTGAAAAGCTTTTAGTCTCAGGCAGAGACTCTATTTATGGGTAAATAACTGGATCTAATACATGGGTGAAGTCTGTTTCCCCTCATGTCCATAAACACAAATACACATACTAGGCCATACACATGTAGACAGACAGACACACATACTTAAATACCAAAGAGATGCCGATCCATCCCCCTGGTGCAAGCCTGGCTCCGTAGCAATACCTCAAGCTGACCTCACCTAATTTGTCCTATAACAGCCAACAGTCGCAGGTCCAAACACCAAACTATTGGACTGGCCTTTGTGTCTCCCTATACAACCAGCAGGGGAGAGAAACCTGCAAGAGAAGTGAACAAATAAGTTAATTAATATGCAAGGATGGAAAGAGAATCATTTGAGGAAACTTATTTCCACAGACCAATTGAATGTCTCTCCTTTTCTTGTACAGCTAAAGGTTACGATCAAGCGAATGTCACAATAAGCTATCACCACACTGTACGTGCTTCATTTGTGCTACAAAATCAACACTGGGTGACATTTTAGCCCAGGGAGGGACTGTGATGAGCTGTGGCATCATTACAGGATCATTAATGACTCCTGTGTTTAGTTATTGATCTCAGACTCTGGTGCCCAAAGGCTGCTCATTACAAGTCAAATTCATGACATCCTATTGTGCCCCTGTCAGTCATGACTGGTCATTGTTCTGCATGTTCATTGGTATTGATGAGCCGCTCATTGTCGGCAGCAGCTGTTGATTGCTAATGAAAGTATTCATTCTCTTTACACGGATATGTACCGTGAAAACACTGATGTAACTGTTATGGGTTACAGACCTAAGGACACTATAGATTATTCAGTTATCTGTGCTTGTGTTGGCCAAGGGGCAATTATGGTAACCTTCAATGACATCATCATTCATCTTTTGTTTCCTTTAACAAGTAGACTTAGAGTAAAAAATGTCTGTGGGTAAAGCACATTTTGTCATATTGTGTCATAGCATGGCTCTTGATTGATCCTTTTTTACGTGTGGAACTCATGCCTTGCCCATAATGATATTTTCTGTTGGAGGCAAATGAGCAATTTGTTGCTGAGCTCATGCTTCCATGTGTATTTTGCACACACACACACACACACACATGCACACGCACATGATGCATAGTGTTCTCCCATCTTTTTCCTCTCCAAGAAAAGGCTGACAATGCAGTCTTTTCCTCTCTTTTCTTCCTCTCACCCCCTGTCCCGTTTCACAGCACACTTTTCTAGCCCATGAATTATGCATCTGATTAATTAGGCCCGTCATTACAGTATACGGTCAACTGGAAATTCCCCTCTGTTCCAGTTCAAACATAAAATGGACCGTTGATTTTTTTGACCCCCTCTCTCCCCTCTGCCATCGTTGTCTGCTGTGTGATATGGATGAGAGGGAGGGCCCTGGGTATTTGTTGTACCCCTCGGGATGTTGCATGGCATTGCACAGGGGGATACAACAAAATAACAAGATAACAAGATAAAGGCCTCGTGTTGGACTTCAAAGTGGAATGGCTGGTTGAGTAGAGGCTGCGAGAAACACACACCGTGCCTTGGTGATTTCAAAGAGCGACTCCACATACCTGGAAGGAAGGGGTTGGGATAGTTTGGAAGGCTGTGGGCTAGAACAGGATGTGCACACATGGGATGCTTGTGTATAAATACACACAGATCTACACATGATGGTGTGAACACATAAACACTTTACTGTCTCTCTCTTATTACCCGAATTGCACATCCAAAATGCAGCCCAATCTTACTTTAACATCACAAAGAATATTTTCATTGTGACAAAAGGCTCTTAACACTCCTGTCCTTTGTACAATAACATGGCAATCTCGCTAACCCACAGTGGAACGATCAACTTAAGCCATAATAATCCAAGCCTTGTGTTGCTGCTGTGTGTAGCCTACATTACCCTCTCCCTCTATGCCGCACCATGTCCCAGGCATGTTTAGCACCAAGAACCCAGAGGTGTAAATCTCCCACAAACCCGTAATCCCCCTGCCTGAGGTGCTGTCTATGCAATAAATTCACGCAGCAGTTATTGATCCATGCTGGGCTTGTGAAAGTGGCCTGTCTTGGCACATCAAAGATAGTTAAAGACACGCAGGACAAGAGTGCACATACATACATATGACAGGAGTGTATAGGTCCATATGAAAGATGATTAACTCACATTCATGCCCAGACAGAATGCATTCTTTGTCTCTCTCACTCTCTTTGTCACACTCACACATATACATGCACGAACACACACACACACACACACACACACACACACACTGAAATACACATTCTTCAGGCTTTAATGCACTGCTCCCACACCCTGAAGCAATGGGAGGCTGTTGGGAGGCGGCTTCTGCATTGTGAATCCTTTGGCCTTTCATCGATCCTGGAATTCAATGGCTCCCTATTGATCCTGTCTCTCTCCTTGTACAAAGATCAGCCATGTACCTGTCAACTGATGCTCTATAGGACCAGAAGTGCTCTTTTATGCTCACCCAACACTAAGATTATATTGGCTAGTCAGTGATATGGCACGATTTAACAAGCCAGGCTCTAATACTAATCCAGTACAATGTGGCAGAGAGTGATAGCTTTTGAAACACTTAAAGATTTAAGTGTCTTGAACTCAAGCATTCAAAGCAGTAACATTTGTTTGTGTGTCTCTGTGTGCGTGTGAGCACATCTGTCATCGCTCAGCTGCAAACAGTGTCACTTGGCATTAGCATGCCATATTTGTGTGAACTTTCATAAATGTGTGCCTCGATGTAGGTGCTGTGTGTGTGTGTAGTCAATCATCTTCCTGTAATCATCCTGTGTGCATTTTGCGGTGGGTAGTGAGGCACTAGCTGGCTGGCTGGCTGGTTGGCTGGCTGGCCAGCGGCGTGTAATCATGCAAATCAGTATCAAGTTCGTTCCCAGCAAGGAGATTACAGGGGCGGCCGGACACTGAGCGAGGCCAGCCTCCTCCTGC
The DNA here is from genome assembly GCF_902150065.1 of Myripristis murdjan. NCBI lineage: Eukaryota > Metazoa > Chordata > Actinopteri > Holocentriformes > Holocentridae > Myripristis > Myripristis murdjan. Next base: position 14,672,338 of record NC_043987.1, on the reverse strand, counting down.
CTGATTTGCTCTGCTCTGCTCTGCTCATGGTGTCTCTGTGAAAGACACTACAGGGCTAGGGAGGGAGAGAGACATAGAGAGGCAGAGAAGAAAGGAGAGACTGAAGAATTGAGATGAACTGATGAGAACAGTCCAAAAAAGCAGAGGATGACACGAGGAGGGGGTGAATGAAAAAAGCAATACAACAGTAGATGTGTGTGCATGTTTATTCTCTGTGTACTCTGATGCATTTGGAAATTTGTCCTCGTCCAAAATTGCCCATTTCCCTTAATACAGCATACGACACTCATCTGCATTAGCTAGCTGGCAGACCTGCTTCCTGGCTCTGCCATTTAGTCCAATCATATTGTGAGACAGTGGCTGGGCTCCAGTTATCATGTTGCTTATTGGCACGTGGTGTGAACACATGGACAGACATTATCAGTCATAAGAGGGAGATCCTAATGTGGGTGGCAAACACAAACAAGACAAATGATTGTGTGGGCAAGCGGTTTGATGCGTGCATGAACAGCAGAATTTCCGTGCTGCTGAATCTTCTGAGAATAAGTGGTGCAGTGTTGAATTGTGTGTGAATGTTTGTGTGCGTCTGTGTGTTTGTGTGTCTGCATGTCCATCAAAATGATGTCTGAGAGCTTTCCTGTTTCTTGAATGCTACTGGAGTATACATTCATTCAAGTATTTGTGTCTGTGGGTGTGTGTACATGTGAGACGCGAAGTCTGTTGTATATGTCAGATGTCAAAATGTGTGCAAGTGTGTGGCTGTGTGAGTTTTTTGGGGGGTGAAGTCAATGGTCTTGTGTAAGAATGAGTACTGACATTTGCACTGATGTGTACTGAGATGGAAAATACAGTGCGGTCTGACAAACACCTGACTCTAACCTCTGAACAGGGAGCAGGTCCACACACACACACACACACACACACGCTTGTGTGAATGTGTGTGCACAGACACACACACACACACACACACACACACACACACACATTTCACATACATTGGGTACATTGGGAGAGAGTACAACTTTGCACAAGGACTGTTAAAGAAGGAAAGGACACTGCGTCATAGCAACAGCTTTTCAAATTTGCGCTGGTGCCAAACTTTGGTGCTGCTAATACTGAAGTCAATGGGACGGGCGCAGACAATGCCAATGTTAAAACAACTATATCCATGCCATTTGTACTTTGACAGGAAAGTCTTGATTATTATATAAGAAAAATGACTTTACATAATGCAGACTGCTAGTTTTTTGCCCACATTAGTTGTCCTTCTTATTAGCAGTGTTGGGGTTAATAAATTTCTAAGTAACAAATTACAGATTTTTTTTTCCAATTGGTAACTTAACTCATTTTTTTTTTTTTTTTTAATTCAGCAGTCAGTTACTGTTACTTTTGCAAACATTACTTTTGTTACCTTTTTATTTATATCCATGAAGTTAAAATGAAAGCCTCACACAGCAACGGTACATGATGTGTTGGCATTGAATTGGTTGTTGTCTTGTAAACATGTAAGGTTTAAATGTGTCAAATGTTGTGGAAAAGTTCGTATCCTAAATGTACTCTAACGAGTTTGTAAGACGTGGCCGAGTGGTGGAAGAAGGAGACAGGGAGTCAAAATCTTCACCTGGTGTTTTTTTTTTTTTTTTTTTCTTTTTTTTCTTTGCTGTCACCACTGCTGTGCAATGTGCAAGGTATATTGCAAGAAAAATGACAAAAATGGTTGCAAAGTTTACAAAGTTTTACAAGGTTTCAAGTTATCAAAACAAACTTATGTCAAATGCGTAAGAAAACAACAGACACTAGGCCCCTGGCTATAGGCTTCTAGTACTTGTGCCCTTCCAGGCCCGAGCTGCACTGCAGAGAGGAGGCTCTGCTCCCTGGCTTTATATTGGAAGTCCCTCCTACAAGACAAACCAAAGTTAAGATCAATCAATCAAACAGTACATGCAATATTTCAAAATATTTCTGCAGACATTACTATATCACTATACCTATCCTGACACAGAAACATCATGATTGCAAACCTATTTAAGCTCCTTAAACAGCATTTCCCTCAGCGCTACAGCAACACCGCTCTGTACTGGCTCAAACATGGTGTATCTCAGTCCACACCGTTTAGACCCGTGAACTCTCCCACCTCACGTTTGACAGTCAAAAGAAACTGAAAGAAACAGACAACAACACTTGGTCTCTTTAGCAGGATTCAATGAATGTCTCTGGAGTTGAACTGTGTGACTATGTATGATGTGTCTTCCACTAGGTTGTAAATATTATGAACATGCATCGTATTGGAAGTTAAAAAGATTGAACTGTTAGCGGCTGCTAGAAGGAATGCTAATGCTAATGTTAATGCTAATGTTAATTCTTGCCATGATACAAACCAAAGACTGGGAAGTATTGCAGCAGTGCTGTGTGCAACCTACTTATTAGAGCAATTAAATAAAGTTTTTTTTTTTTTTTTTTTTTTTTTTTGGAGTAAAGTAACTTGTTATTCTCACTTGTAGCTTTAGCCAGCTGACCAGTTCTACTGAAACTTATGCCCCTTTTCCACTAGTACCTACTCAGCTCGACTCGGCTCGACTCTACTCGGTTTAAGAGCTTTTCCATTAGGTCGTAGTACCTGCTAGCAGGTCCCATTTAGCACCTACTCAGCCGGGGTTCCAAGCGAGCTGAGTCGAGCTGAGTCGAGCTGAAAATGTGACGTTAACGCCGTGCAGGCAACTGATTGAACAGGGAGTGACGAGAGCGACTCCCGCACGAAAACAAAACCCGACATTTAAAAAAAAAAAAAAAAGACGGCAACAGCGGCCGTGCGCATTGATCGTCAGTGAAGTTGTCAAAGTCGGAAAATGGCAAGCAAACCGCTACCGCGGTCAAATAAAGACGTGGAGACTTTTCTGAGCTTTGTGGCGGCCCAAAGAATCCAGAGGGAGCTGGACAGTGCGCCGGCAACTCCACCCACGGCGAGGTGCTACTCAGTTGTAATGGAAAACCACCTAAACCATGTCGAGGCGAGTAGAGTCGAGCCGAGTCGAGCCGAGTAGATACTAATGGAAAAGGGCCATTAAATTAATGTACTACTGCATGGTATGTGTTAAAAAAGAAATCGTCAGCCAGAATTTAGCTCATGTGCATGGTACCTCCAGTCTTTTATGTCTTTCTATATCTATGATATAGTGACATATTTGTCTGTGTCATATTTTTTCTCTCTGTGTATGCTCTGGGAAAAGGAAATGTTTACAGCTTATTGAAATGCATCTCCAGTGTATAATCGGGGAGGGCCCGTCCTTTCCCTGCAGGGACAGCACACAGGCTGAAATCATCCCCAGAGTCTCCCAGGGAAGGAGGGTTTAGCTGCAGGATCATCTCTAGGATCATCTCTTGATTGATTCTTGAGGATGAACCTTTCGTATGCATGGGAACTAAAGGATGACCTCCAGTCAGAACAAATTTCACTGTTCTAGGAACTGCATATACATAGAAAGACTGCAAAATGCTGTATAGCAAGTAATGTGGGGACAAAAATGTGGGAAAAAATTTTGTTGGGGAGAAAAAAAAATATGGGAAAAAAGAATTCGACCTACCGGCTGCACTGCCCACTTGATGCTGGAACAGCCAATCTGACTGAGGGTTACATGGTACACATTGTCAGTAGTCTACATACTATAAGGCAGGTGTACGAAGTGTGACCCTCATCCTCCCCCCACCTCTTCAAGTGGTTGTGTCCATCCATGTAATGAGAGGTCAATAGAAAATAATCAAATCAAGAGCGAATGAATGGAATGTAAAAGCAAATAAAGCTAGCCTGAAATGGATAAAGGTCCAAAAAACATAAAAGTGGAACAGAGAAAGTCTTGGGGCTGATACTGCAAAATGTTTTAAGCTTACACATTTTCTATAAATTCATTAAAATTAATCCAGAATAGATTACGGAGTACTACATCACAAGTGCATCTTGAAGCGTTCATGCTTATGGCTACAGAAAAAGACATTCTTATGGCTTTGGACACTGATTGAATAATTGGATATGTTATTCTATTCTGTTTGCCACTTAGGGTCGCTGGGCTCTGCTGTTTTATAAATGCTGTCAAGGTGAGAGAGTTATTATGGCTCAGCTGATTAGTTTCTCTGGCTCTGCTCCAATATGGCGCATGCAGGGTGCTTGTCATAGCCTGACGATAACAGTGAATGAACCTGTTTAAATAGTGTCGGTAGCATGAAATCCTGATTGTTAAGCCTGATGTGTGAATTGCATTAGATGAGCTGCGAACACAACGTTGGATGACTGACCAAACAGAGTGCTGTTAATTAATGTCCAACTCCAGACACATTTCCAGATCATCATTAGGACAGGCCTACATTAAGGAAAGCTTTTGTCCAGTGTGAAAATTGAGTTTTGCTATTTAATTTTTGTATAATAATAATAATGCATTTTGTCATAGATTATATTCATGACATATGATTTTATAATATGTCTTTTATTTAAGTTAGGGATTGCAGCATAAGTGCACAGAGAGTTGGGTTGCCCATTGTCAAACGAATAAGTACGCCTCATAAGTAAGCCGGCTTTTTCTTTAGGCTGTTTCTTGGAGATTTATTTATTGTGTTATTTTATGAAAACCTGTAAGTACACCTGTTGTTGGAGTGCCAACTTGATATCTGTTGCTTAGCCTTTGTGTTATATATAGCCTGATATTGCTTTATGTAGCTCATAAATGTGTATAGTGGGGAAAAGGGGGGCTGGTCCACATGAAAATTACCAGGGCTGAATTTTGTTTTCAGCCCGACCCTGATGACACCTGCTGTAAATAGCCTGGTTAATACTGGGGCATTAAACTATAAACTCCATTAGCATAATTTACCAATCTGTCTGTTCAAAAGATGCTGACACGCGGCAACTAATTCAAAGCATGACATGTAAAAAGGTTCATAAAGACAGGACGCCTCATGGTTTATTTTTGAGTTGTTTTATATTGCCTAGCCACAGTGGTTCTCTGCAAATTTATTTGGAATTGCTTCATAAATGAGACCTGGGGAGTGTCGTAAGTGGCCGAGTGTTCCTGCTGCACCTGTCATCCACATACGCACAGATTCCCATCACAGACACCTCCATCAGCTGACAGCCATGACAGCTGAAGCAGAAGCAGTATTGATTTGAGCTTAATGTTTTTTTTATTCTTTTTTTTTCATGGTGTAAATGAGAAATATTGTCTGACAAGAGCAAGAGGGCAGCAGCAGGGCCTGTAAAGACTGCAGAACTTCATATTTTACTGCTGCAGCTATCTGCCCCCTATTATTATAGCAGCGAACCTGGTGAAAATAATGAGATCACACACTCCAGCTGAGTGGGGGACTGCCGCATGGCCTGTCTGGACTTGTAATTTAAAAGAAGGAAATAGTTATTAAATTATCTTTTGATGTCTAAAATCAAAGAGTCAAACTCAACCCCAAACTTAATTTCGGACCAAATTTAACCCACTGGAGGTATCCCTACTTATACATTTGTTGTAGCCATTATGAGGTGCTTGTTAGGATTTAAAGGAATCATAGTATGTGCTATGTGGACGGCACATTCCCTGCATATTAGAAATACAATGCGCTTATATCCAGGCATTACAGCAGAAGTCAAACAAGCATCAACCCCCTAAAAGCTGGTGCACATTCATATTCACATTTCACATTTCATTCACATTTCCAAACATCTAAAAACCACAGACTCACTTGCTTTGAAGCACTGCTTGTTTTACTTTACACGGGTTTGTAGTGGGTCTGTTAAGCATCAGAATATAGCCTGTGTGACAATTTACACCCTGTAATGTGTTATGAGTCAGTGTGGAATAAATTCCTAGCACAGCCTTCAGTGACGGAAACCCTCTTGATGTGAACTGTGAAACTGCAGGGTCATGAGATATGTGATGACACCCATCAAAACATAAAAGAAGACACTGCACTAAAGTCCTTCTATTCCCAATGTTATCTTCTGAGAATGGGGAGTGGCGAACAATGAGTGAATATGCACTTTTCTCTTTTTAGTTGACTGCATTTTATATGTGCCAGAGAGAAAAACATCTGTGGAAAAAAAAAAAAACAGCAACAACAGGAAGGATAGATACAAAAGCACGGTGAATTTGCAACAAGATGCACTCCCCTGAGAGCGCAGAACAGGGTCTCACCACACAATTTCAGTTCCTGTAAAACTTACAGACCAAGGAAATTAGACTGTGGTGTCACGTGAAATCAGCCAGCTAATAAAGTAAAAACAAAACAGAAAAATAACCAGCACCTTTTGCTCAGTGTGCTCTTCCCAGTTTAGAATGAGCTTGTTAAGAAGACCACATTGCTTCTCATTTGCAGTACAGTTAGTCCCAGCGTCTGATTTTATGGCAGTGACAAATTTGTGAAAAATACACACATCTTCAGTATGCTTTCATTGTTTTTCTTCTGCCACATAACAAATTGGCTTTATTGAATATTTGATCCCTCAACAACAGTAATGTCTGAACATAAATTTGAAGGTACTTTATCACCTACAGTAATGTTGTGTTTTCTGTTTATCTTGGTTTAATAGCCTCCTAAACCTCCTATCACAGATTTCTCTGACTTACCCTCTATTGTTTAACCTAACATGGATAATTAGAAATCACTGTTGTTTGTGCTTTTCATGAGTCCAAATGGCTCTTTTGCTGTTGACTTGCTACTGTAAACACTGTAATCCTTCATATACACACACAAAGACTTCATTTCCTGACATCTGGTGAGAACATTAAAAGTTAAGAAAATATGGGCATCATATATCAGCTGGCAAATGCCAGATGGGCATAGGAAATGGGAGATTTTAAATTATATTTTCTCATTTTCATCTCTCATTGTTGCACAGTATTTGCACAGTTTACATAAAATGGATCTGGAGATCATTTGGAATTGCAGGGGAGGCAATTAAGCATCTTTATGCAAAATCATATATAATTTCTTTGCTTGTCAAGTCTTCAGTTCTATTTTTTGACCATGAAACAGACATCTCTCAAGGTTGGAAACAGTAGAGCTAAGCCTCTGCAGATACTGGAGGACAGAGTGACAGTGAACACTAACCAGAGTACTGTAGCAGGGATAATAACGGGCATATTATTTTTAACATTACAGTTAAATATAAAAGTTCAAACAAACATTTTTTTCAGTCCACAGTCAGTCCATAAATCAACATCAGTGTAGGCTCTGTTTTTTTTTTTTTTTTTTTTTTTTTTTTTTGCCCATGATTTGCATTGCAGATTAGCACCAGCATATTGCTCTTGGAGAGAGCAATACATATTCATATGCACAAATATTTACTGAACTGTAATGCCTAAGATCATGTGAAAATGATGTGAATACTACTTTTGGTTGGGCTTCAACTGTGACAAAAGTTCCAAATTGATTGCCCATTTTGTGTGCTCACTATTTTACACACAGGTTACACAACATTCAATCGATTTCAACAGTCATCTTTGGATCCGAAAAAGCAAGCACTCTGGGTTAAGAGGATGGGAAATCAGTGTGCTGATAGAAAAGTTTAGATGAACAGGGAGAAGTCCCACACTCAGTGAACCTTGACCCCCTCGCTTGTCTGCTGCTCCCTGTATTCCTGCTCCTTAGCAACCTATTCTCATCCAGGTCTAGCCAACCAAATATAGTCTCCTGTCCACCCCCTTGTCTTGACGTCCCTGCGATCACATCGGGGTCTATTTGCTGATCCGTACAGCCAAGAACAGAGATGTGAGCCAGAGATAAAGTCTTTGTCATTTAGATATTTGTCCTTTCTCCTCCTAGTGTTTTGGTTTTCTGTGGTGTCCACAGGGCTGTCAGTGTCTAGGATGATCCAATCACAAGAGGATAGCCGTTTACACCTGGAATTATTGTGCATCTCAAATGTGTGAACACATCAGATCAGATTTGTAATTTACCTCAGATGCATCAGAATGACTTCTTTCCTTTCCTCCTTTCCTCCTGCCCCTTCTTCCTCCTCTCTTCTATATTCCATGTTGTCACCAACTTCCTAACATTCCCCATCCATCCTATTCCCTCTCTCTTCCCTGTTCATATGACAGTTGTGCCCAACCACTTTACTTTTTGGATTACCTGACGGATACACCATCTTACCATAAAATCAAATTTGATTTTCATGCCAGCAGTCTGCTCTTTCAAATGCTCCATCTATGAGAGCTGTTGGGAACACATTGTGACACACCAGCACTCACACTACAAATGCGATGTGGCCCAATCCATCCCTGCCCGTCTTTGAAGGTGGTTTGAGTAATCCAAGATGGAGTGGACACACCTCAGGGCTCAAGCTGCAGCTTCTATCATTGATCTTTCCGCCTCTCTGCCAATCATTTAATCATTTCAACCCCTTGAAGTGTCCCTTCCTCCCTGCATCAGTGTCTTTCCTCTTTTCCTTTTCTCTCTCTCTTTCTCTCTCTCTCTGTCTCTCAACCTATTAGTATCTGCTCTCACCTCTGCTCCCTGCGCACCAACATCAAAGCCATAGACATCAAAAGTGTTACGCAGCCACTCATTTCAATGCACTTATCTCTTCATTCATGCCAGTGGGACCAAATAATGCATATAGGCGCATGCGCACGCACACACACACACTTGTAATATGGGATACATTTGATCCAAGTGTGTCATCAGGATTGAAATGAATCAGCTCCTGTGAGACATGACCACAAACACAGATACTTACCTTTCATTAGCATGAAGACATTCATGCACACAGAAGCACACGGATCCTTTGCAGACACCTACATACATATATTGAAATACACTCACATAGAGATATGTCTTTTGTGGAAATTACTGTGTGTATTTGTCACAAAGTCCAAGCTGCCTATCCAGCCCTATCTGTGAGTCTTATTCCTTTCCTTTCATTTCATTCGCGTTTCTGTTTATTTTTCTCCGTTCTCTTCTTTTGCATACAGATGATTACCTCTCTCTTACATACTGTTTCACCTCTCATCTGCTCTCTGCTCTTTCCTCTTTTAGCCTTTTCAGCCCCTCTCTCTACATCTCTTTTCTTGTCTCCACCGTTTCTCCTTTTTAATGCCCCTCGATAATTTCTATTTCTCTACTCTCTTACCCTTTCACCTTGCTTTCTCCTCTCACCTCTTCTCTCTACTCCACTATCACCTCCCTGGTTCTCTGCTATGTTTAACTGAGTGTCTTTCTCTGTCCTCCTGGCCGGTGTAGGTCAATGTAGCCAGGTTAGCATGTAACTCCATCTATGGATGCATCCTGTGTGTGAGATATTGGCTTCATCTGCATTTCCTGGGCGCCTGTGGCTATACAGCATATGTTCAGAAGCTAAATATGGACATTTTTCATTCACCAATGGAGTTTGTAGTGCAGCAGTGTGGCATAGCCCCCCTCTCTGACTCTGCCTAGCTTTGTTGTCTCTTTGATTCTTTCTTGGATGCTCTTGGCTCCTTCCTCTTGTGCTTTCTCTATTTGGTTTGAGCTCATTCATCTCTCCACCTTTTCTTTGCCTCCCGCTCTCCTTCCATTCTTTTATCCACAGCCCCTTTCTAACTCTCCCTGTCTGTCTCTCCACTCTAAGCTAGCTCTGTCTGTCAGTGATATCGTCAGAGCATGAGTGCAGGCGCAGAGAGGACAAAAGACAACAGCTGCTACAAAGGAAGCTCTGGTGGCGTCTTGTTTGAGGCTGCAGCAAAAGGCAGGAGCTTGAATGTCCACTGCAGCTAGGGTGGCGAAGTCTCTTTATATAGCTCTCTGTCTTACAAACACGTGCACACACACACACACACACACACACACACACACACATGCACAGCAGGCTCTTAGGTAAACGATGCAGGCAGGCACTCTGGTGGAGGAGAAATGTTTGCCTCTGTGGGACACCACGCTCGGCAGAGTGCCTAATTGCAATGATAAATATGAGATAGTGGAGACAGGAGAGCAAGGCTCCTAGGAACTCGCCTCACATGAACCAGGGGAGGGAGATTGTTGCTAATGGGCCACACACACACACACACACACACTCAAGAAACAGACATACTTTCACAGAAGCACCCACAATATGTGCACATGTTGCATTCACTTGTGGTATGGATTTGTACACACACACACACAATCAGACAAACATACATGAGCACAAACAGCACATGTTAAGGACAGCATATATACCAGGCTACCACATTGCAGGAGACAGAGAAAGTTTCACCTTCTTCCTTTACACCTCGAGTGTGTGTGACCTCTTTGTGCAGCCTAAAGGGAAAACGCCGAATGCAGCCATGCATGACATTGTCTTCAAACTGTGAAGGAGACTGAATCTTCACTTTTATCTATAATAGGCTCGAACAGTCTTATGTTTATGCTCAGGTTGGAGAGCATTATGGGACTTTATCATTGATCCCTGCGCTGCAGACCATCTATTTAAACACTAAAAGGCTTATTTAAAAACTAATAGGCTCCCACGATTTCATGATTGAATGTAATATTACAGCATTAAATTAAATCTAATGGGTTTTTTTGTTTTTCCTCCCTTTTGTTCTACCACCCCCCAATGTCTCTCTCTCTATTTCTCTCTCTCTCTCCTTCTCTCTGTATTTGCCTCCTAGATTGGTATCAGTGTGATCCAGCATAGAACATTTAAGAAAAAAAAAAAAAAAAAAAAGCCTTGATCCTCTGTTCAATATTCCCACATTATAACTGAAAGCCAGACACACAGGGCTTTGCCAGGCAAATCTGAAAAGCCACATAAACAATTGGGGAGCTGGGCAGATAGCTGGAAAACAAGAGCAGAATGACATAGATAACTTAGACAACGGAGGAGATAAAAGGATAAAAGAGGGAACGGGACTGAGATATTCATTCACACAAAGTGACATGCTGGACAAGTGAATATTAATTATGTACTATTCCAATATTTTGTGTAATGCTAAAACATGTTAAGTCTCTTTGTAGTCTTACAAACAGCTTATGCAGGCATCTGAATAAAAGAGTCTTGGTCAGGTCAAGGGGATGCTCTACAAAGCAGGATTAGCAAGTTAGCCAGATAACTGGAAAAGATTAAGATTATCCTGATGATAGTGATTTAAATCCGTCAAACAAAACATGAATATTAGGTTTAGGAGTATGATGCAGTCATGCATGCTGATGATTGCTACTAATAAACACATTTTCATAAGGTATTCGGTGACAGATTTGAATGTTATGTGGCTGACTTGCTGATCGTTTTTGAAGCCCCTCATCTCACTCATGTCAGACACACAAACAGGACTGTATTCCACTTAAGCTACATGCAAGAGAATCTGTGCTCTTTGAAATTCATGAGTGTCTCCCCAGTTTGCCCTTCACTATAACCTTGTGTCATGCGTAATTTGAATTTCAGTATGTTTTTGAGTTCAGGCTGATATGCTGCCTCTTATTCTCACTCTCAGTGGCCTCATCCCAAAGCGTGCACCAGAGACACAATACAGCCAAAAGCTCTTAACATCATAACCCTTAAAAACACGGCATTTTAAGATGCAACAGGCATCAAAGGCAAACACTTCAGCATCAAATCCATTCTGTGCCTCTCCAGTGTTTCACATCTGTTTCTTTATTGAGTACCATGGGCATGCAGAATGTACTATTATTATTTATTTATTTATTTATTTTATTGAACCATGCACGCTGTTATATATTTACTGTTTTTTACTTATATATTTATTATAACTGTGTGTCATGCTCAAATGACTAGAGTGTCAACAAAGCTGCAGCCAACAGTTTCCTGTTTTGTGCACCGCCCATCTTTGAAACAACTTTCATGTAAAAACGCTTTGAAGTGCACTTCAGGGAGTTTTCGCAAGGTTGCCGTAATTAAAGGTCCAAATAATTGCATGAATAATAATAAAAAAAAAAAAAAAAAAAAAAAAAAAAAAACGTTCCCCTTGTTGCTTCATGCACTTTGATTTAGAGGACAAAAGATTAGCTGTGCTTTACAGTCCATGTTCTCGCTGCAGCGCAAACTTTGTTATGAATTCAGCGAAGTTGCATCAGGCGGTATCCAGTAACCTTATGTGACTTTTATTTGAAGGGCATGATTTACCCCCCGCCCTCCAAGAATTCTCCCATTTTTGCTTTGTAAACAATTGCAGTGAATCTTTAGAGGTCCTGTGTGCCTTCTTGCATGCTGCGCCTGAGTAATTCAATCTGTGCTGTGTGCTTGGGCACAATTATTAACTAGGGATATTGGCACTATTGGACAGAGAGAGGGAGGGAGAGAGAGAGAGAGAGAGAGAGAGAGAGAGAGAGAGAGAGAGAGAGAGAGAGAGAGAGAGAGAGATGATAGGCAAGCCCGGGCAAAAGTCAAAGAAAAACCAAAGCAACAGACATTGCATCTAATGAAAACCTTCAATTACCATGCTAATGAGAGAAATGCCAAATAATGCAAACAGCCAACTGCACTGTGGTCAAATTTCATCCCACTATTTCAAGATAAGGTGGGTTGCAGTGCATCTTTCAGCTTTTCAAGGTTTCTTTTTCTTTTTTCTTTTTTTTTTTTTTTTGAGGATGATATTGAGGACAGCAACATTTCCCTCGCTTCTTCACACTCCTATTCATTTTAACCATTCAGCAGGCAATATAGAGGGTCGACGTCTTTGAATTGTCAAGGGAGCCTGTCATCCTTTGGAATTTTATTTGTTTTTTGTGTTAGTAAAAAAGTGAAGAGCCATCTGAAATACAGTGAGAGACGTGACAGCATTTACTGTGATTTCTTTGGGTTTGGGACTGGGATATTTTTTTTTTTTTTACTCTTATCCTACAAAGCAGCAGGTCAGATACTGAGGTAACCAATCAATCAATCAATCATCCGTCCTATAGAACAGCTCACCAAGGCTGAAACTAGCTGTGTCAGCAAGGCTCCTAATTGTTTTAATTGTCACAGGTTTTGTTTCCACTAATAATGGCTTTACCGTGCAGAGGCAGGAGAGAGAGAGAGAGAGAGAGAGAGAGAGAGAGAGAGAGAGAGAGAGAGAGGGAGAGAGGGAGGGGGGAGAGGCAGGGAGGGAGGAAAAGAAAAAGGCAGATGAAAAAAGCAGTTTGCAGAGAGATGAGTTTCAGCCGTTAGCACTGATCCTCCGACAAGCTATTACACACTCCCTCGCTTGCACACACTGGCTGCTACTAGGGGCTGGATCTCTCCAATTAGTGTGTGTGTGTGTGTGTGTGTGTGTGTGTGTGTGTACACATGAAGCAAAGGATGGAGAGAGGGTAAAAGAATCTCTCTGTGTGTATTTTTGTCTGTTTGTGTGCCTGAGCACACAGGTGCCCAAAAGATGTGAGAGTTCAAAGGGGCCAGAGAGCTGCCTATTTCAATTAGATCAGAGAGGACAGGAGATGTGTGTGAACACCTACTTAATTCAGCCTCTGAAGGCACAGAGAGCAAGAGAGCGAGAGAGAGAGAGAGAGAGAGAGAGAGAGAGAGAGAGAGAGAGCTGTGTGGAGGGGCCCTGGTCGTCTGATTCATCACTTCCTCTGTTAAACCCTCATTTGAGCTGCATTCCTGTGTGAGTGAGGGGGGAAAGGTGAAATAGGTGCGGGTTGATAATTGGAAAGAGGTGGGAGAAAACAGAGTTGGGGGGTGTTGAGAGCAGTATAGCCTAAGAAAGGACTAAGAATAGAAAATAAATCAAATCTGTGGAACATTTTGATTGCTGACAGTTTAAATATGTTTTGAAGATTGACAGACATGTTTTTTTTTTTTTTTTTTCTCAAATCAAATGCAGTCTTCTCATTTCACCGGCCCTTCATTCATCCCTTTGTTGTGTCACCTTCACGACCTGCTTTATCTGCTTCTCTCCCCAGAGCCTGCGATACAATCGATGGGTCTGGACAACTCCCTGGGCACCTAGCCTTGGCGACTGACAGAAGCAGGTTTCCATACACAGCCTTGATGCTAGTGTGTGTGTGTGTGTGTGTAAAACCTCAGGTGTGGGGTGGTACGAGCTGCACAAAAAGGTTTTGCAGTAGGGCATGATTAACGAAGGAGTTTGTGGAGAGGGAAAAGAGAGAGAGAGACGATAAGTGTTGCAGTAAAATGAGAGGTGAGAGCAATAAAGTTGAAGAGAATTAGAAAATATCTGAGGAGAGAGGGGAGCAAAATGTTAACACTTTCATTCTTCAAATTAATAATCTTATAAAACTGCATTAGTAGGTAGAATGAGTCATCTATCTCCATGCTCCAGCCCTCCCAAAAGAAACAAGAAGCTCTGAATGAATGGAGAGCATTTTCCATAAAGCTCAGTGACCCTCAGGGTCATTTTCTGTGAGCGTGTCCTATTCAGACGACAGCATTGGTTTGATATCTTTGTTTCATGGTCCACCTTCTCTAGTTAAAGCGGCAGTTGGGTCACCTCTCTGCAGATCAAAGCCACTCTGCTGGCTTAAGCGACTCATTAGGTGACAAATACTTCACTAAAATCATCCTTTAATTTGCTCGCTTCTTGAATAAAAAGCTCCACACTTCCCCGAGGAAAGAATAAAAAGAACATATCTGTTTATGAAAGTGAGTCCGATCCTGTCAAAAGTATCCTGTTCCTCCCCCTTGTGTCCACAGCTGAACCCCTTAATGAGACAAATATGTCTTGACCTTGTTTATCACAAGAAAGAGTTTTGACACAACTTTTGGGTTGGGATTCTCTTAACATTCATCATTTCCTCTCTCCATCTTCCTTATTTTTACCTTTTTAGACGGCCTGTCTTCAGCAGACACAGAGATGAGATGATGTTTCTTTGAAAAGAAGCCTGTCCTTTCCTTCTTTAATCAATTTCATTCCTGCGAGTGAAAAATCCTCCTTGATTCATGAAAGTGAAATGTTTGATTGCAATTTTTAACTGTACAAAAATGAGAGTGAGCTTTAACACCTTAGGATCTCTCCTTGCAGCTGTCAAACCTCTAGCCTTTATCTTGCTTTACAGAGGCACTATAAAGATGTGACACAACCAAATGGTTTCTGATTACACTGAATGAACTTTCCTGCACCCAAGGTGGCTTTGCAAAATCATCCAAACAAAACCTGTGTTGTAAGTATTTGAAATGATGCATTGTGCTGTGTGAAGAAATCACACCACTGTTACACCAAGCAAAAGCGATTTACACTGAGTTTTTTCAACAGGTATAACCCAGTTAAAAAAGTGGGCGACATTCCCATTAGCAAAAGCCCTGAATGCATACTTCACCTCAGTGTTAAGTGGTGTCGCAATCCTCCAACCTGACTGAAATGCCGTGTTTTCTCCAACATTTCACCCTGGTGATCTCTTATTACAGCTACAATATTAACAGAAATCAGTCTGATCCAAAACATGGTGATTTATTGGTAATTTGTCAGAGGTTAAAGTTATACTGAGGTACGATTGCCTACCTGTAGGCTTTTAAAGTAAAGAATGTCCTGTAACATTGCACCTATGCAGGTAGCATATTAATGGGTGATTTCTTTAGACCTCTGCTGATGCGAGCCAAAGCTGATAATTATCCGAAACTCTTGAAAGATTCAGAACACGGCAGTAAAATGTTAAATATTAACCCATTTACACTGAGCTCAAGTCCGGGATGGTAGAGTCAGATTTTTAGGTCAAAGTAAAAGGGGCACCACACAGTCTTCAGGAGAGAAAGACAGAGAGAGCAGAGTTCATGCCCAAAAAACTCAGATGACAGGACACTCGATTTAAAGATGTAAATGTCCTTGCAGATTACTGAGGCACTGACACACGCACACACTGCACAGAAACACAAACACATACTTTATCTCCCGCAACACACACACACACACACACACACATTCTTGCAGACATACACACACCTCCTCCTCAACACACACCCCTTCACCCTCCTGCGGTGACATTTGAAGGACAGAGGGCTTGGGGGAGAGCTGGTTTTGAGAGGGGAGGTGAGGCGGAGGGGCAGGCTGCTTGGGAGTGTGAGGTAAACAACACCTCAGAGTTCAGCGTGCATGCTTAATGCGCTCTCGCACTGGTGGCTCCGCTGGGCAAGGCTGACGATGACAAGCTGTCTGTAAAAAGTCTCCTTTTCCAGCAGCCGCTCCCCACCTCAGTCTGTGTATTAGCTTTCGCTATCCCGACCTCCACTCTACGCAGCCTGCTTTCTCTGTCCCACTCCTGTCTGTGTTCTTCTCTTATTTAAACTCTGTCCTGAATCAACCCCTTCTCCTCTCCTGTCATGGCCAACACTTACGGATTTCAAAGGATTTATTAGACACAAGGTGTACTTTGAATGGCGGTTTTACTTACCTCAGTGCAAAATGTGATTCAAGTGTTTCAAATTTTACAGCCATGTGAACACTGTATTTGAGGGTATGGGAGGTTGTTTGTGGCTATGGCTGATTTGACTAATTTCAGTGGTTTTGTAGCAGCAGTCAAAAAACACTAGGGCATTCCCTTTAACTTTGTACAGTTTTATGAAATGCATGTACTCCTTAATGATATAATCATGGTCATTGGCAGCAATGCACACATGCAGATCAAAATACAAAGTTATGTACAAATGTGAATTGTACAGTCTTACATCAGTCTTTATAAATCCATCTGTTGGAAAGGTTTTACTAGTGGTTTTTACCCCCTGACCTGAGTTCAAATAGCCTCCTTTGTTCATCTTGTCCAATTGCAGCCCGTCTCTTTACAGAAGGGACTCGAAGAGGGCAGAGGTGCTATCCGATTGGTTGTAAGTTCAGACAGGCAGAAGCAGAAACAGATAATAAAGAATAACGTTGTATTCGGAGGAGATAAAAATCACATTGACATCATTTACTCAGGGCATACACATTAAACATTTATTGCTGTGTAGTCAGGCTTTAACCTTTGATGCCATGTTCACTGACACAAGGATTTGTCTCAGAAAGATCGGAGGATATATCTTTGAAGCTAAAACAGCCCTTCAAGGTTGCTTTGTATTTTCCCTCCTCAACCCATATTCTCAGATATCCTCACTGACGAACAAGACACTTCAGGAAAAGGGCTATCACTTCACCTGAAGTCATAAACACACACATACACACACAACTGCCCTTAGTATCGCTCACCGATATCCAACATCATGTGATAAAACATAGACAGTCGTCAGAGTGATTTTGCATGACAAAAAAACAAACAAAAAAAAACAAAAACGTAAAACTCCAGGGTTTTTGTTTCCACATCACCCCATTGTTTTCCAGAAAAGAATAAGGCAATGATCAAAACCCTGGCGATAAAACAGTCTACCACTAGAAATTAGTCTTAAAGATGGCACCTCCTATTTGGATGGAGTAATTAATCAAGTGGCAAAAGCCAAAATAAATTTGCGTTAAAAGATGCAAAGTTTTGTTCATTGATACAGCGACAGCTTTTGATATCAAACTATGGTGTGTCAAAGTGTTGCTACAACAGATGTGTGTTCGAAGAGGGGGAAGAGGGTATGAGTGCATCAAGATATCATTTAAAGAATTAGCATCCTGTATTGCAATCCCAGAACCATGCTAAGGAACGCTAATGTGGCAATAATCGATATGTCGTGGTGTGACTCTCAAATTAAAGCTTTCAAAGAGATCAGCAAATGGTTTACTCTACTCAAGGTTTTAGCATAGGAGGCTAAAAGCAAACAAAGTTCCCTGTGTATATCCAGGAATGTCTTTGAGCTAGAAGGATCCTCATGTGCTGAGAGAATATGGCTGTTCCCTCCTCTGGTTGTCCCCTGGTATTCCAACATCTGAAAAAAGTCCAAGAGGAACCAGTGTTTCCAAACGTGTGTGTGTGTGCCCGAGGGAACAATCACTTCAGCGCACAAAGTTTGTTGAAATTTTTTGCTTGGTTGTTTCCTACTCTCTCCACACCTTAAAAAAATGTTTTGTATTCCTCTACCCCGCCTTATAAAACTGGAAGCCACTGGCAGACAAAAAGTCCTAGACAATAAGTTAAAGAGATCGAATGAGTTAAGGTTTAGGGACAAAGTAACGGCAACACTTCCACGTGCCTATTCTCTTCTCTACAAAAATAGTGGAATAGAAATCACATGGTAATCACCCAACATTGACATCTTGATACACTTCTGTATATAGATAAAAATCTTGGTTAAATTCTACTCCGTCATGCAGTCAAAGTCCCCCTTGACTTCCATGGTTTTGTCCATTCATCTCAAATTATAAAGCATGTTGAGAGGAAGTGATGTCACAGGGAGTGTGCTTGAAGTCCGCTTCATTATGTATCTCTGATCATTTTCTGGTTCGCACAATAATTAAAGGTGCAACACAAGGCCGCCCCCGTTTCCACGATACCGTTTCCCCTCTCGGAGTTTTTAAAGTTCCATCCAACCGACTCCTCTTTCATACTCATTTTTCTCATGTTTGAGTGAATGAGGAATGCTGGAGATAGAAAGAAAGAAAAAGAACCAATTTCATATATCACTTCATGCAAGGCTATAACCTCTGAAATGTGTCAAGATCCATTTGTATTCCACTGCCACTCAAAGCCAAGTTGACAGAGGCACACACCTTTGATCAGTCAACACTTATTATCTCCTACTTCATACATACATAGATATGATGAGAATAGGTGATGAGGATGATCCAATTCATGCCTTGGATACCTGAGACAGTGCTCTTACACACAAACATACACATATGAACACACACTCTTGAACTCTCTGCCACCTTGCATTTTACTCTGATCTCAGCAGAAGCTCCTGCGCCGGAGTGAGTAGGACCTGTTGTTTCCGTCTGCCAGAACAGATGGACATTAGATCCGCTTTCTGCTTGCCCAGCCAAACAAATGACCTGCCTACTCCCTTCCCATCTCTCCTTCCGCCTTGATATATTCTGCCATATCTGTGCCTCCCCCCACTTACTTGCTGCACTGCCTCTGAGACATAAACAAACCAAAACAGTTTCTGTTGGCATGGATAGCTATTTCAGTTTGGATACTTCTATTTTTGCATTTTCAACTTCGGTGAACCCAAGCACGCATGGAGAAAAAGAAAATAGGAGAGCAATAAGACTCATCCATGTGTGTTTGATCTATGTCTCTGCTCCTACATGGACTTCCTGATATGATTTGGGCCTCCTGGTCTTTAAATGTGAGCACAACCTTCCATAGCCTCCTCTAGGTGTTACAGTCCTCAAGAGGGTATCAGGGAAAATTTCAAGCCCTTGGGCCCTAACTCTTTGGGCCACTTGTAATCCTCAATGTCAGACTGCGACCAAGACCACTCCCCTTGGTAGCACAAACTAGAACTGGGGGCTTGCTGCGAACATATAGAAGGGGGTTAAGGGGGAGCAAGATGAGGGTTTAGTTTTGGAATACAGGACATCATGTGTCATCAAGCCTTTCTCTCCCTGATGGGTAACAGAGAGAGTGAGAGGGAGAGCAATGGGTTTAGATCCAAGGAATGGAAAGACAAAGGAGGAGCAAACAGCGGGTTTCATCTGTTTTGTCGACAGGGCCCCACTGTAGTTTGGCTTGAGCTCTTCCCTTTGAAACTGTCCTCCCCGTCCCCAATTTCCCCTCTTCCTTCTCCTCTTCTTTTCTCCCCTACTACCCCTGTCCAGGGGTTGGCTAAGAAGCCCTGGGGGTCCATCAGCTCCAGGCCTAAAATCTCCCGGCGGCTTTCTCTGCCCCGGGACGACAGCAGCATCCCCCCTTGGTCCAGGCTACCTGTGCTGTTACACTTCTTCACTGCTCCTCCAGGGTACACCAAAGAGCTAGGTGATAGCAGTGATGTCAGTGACAGGCTGCTCAGTGTCTCTGACAAGTGTTCACTGTTGCCTGCCTGGCTGGAGCCGCAGCCCCCGATGGATGAGCCAATGCCTATGCCCAGGTCTTCATCCGAAGGGTCAATAGAGTCATCTCGGGTGTAGCCCGGGCTCGTACTACCTCGCCCACTGCTCTGGCTCCGCTGGTGGCCCCTGGTGGCTTGAAGGGTTAGAGCAGATGAGGGGCTGGGCCTTGGTCTCAAGGTCTGGACTGGGGAGGAAATGGTAGTGCTGTCCTCAGGCAGTGGGAGGGGACAGAGCAGCGGTAAGGGGGCCATTGGCAAGGGCAACTCCAGGTTCTGGGGCGGAGAGACACTGAAACTCAGTCCTTCTTCCAGGGTGGTCTGAAGGCTACCCTCTGAGCTGCCTGTGGCCAGGGATGAGTCACTGTGCGATGGATACTGAAGACACAGAGAAGGGGTGGGGGGGGGGGGGGGGGGGGTCACAGGAGGTGGACAGAGAAAATGGCAGGATATGAGTGCAACTCGTTTCTCATTTAAAGGATATTAGCAAGAGCTGCTGGTTTGATCGTGTTGTGCATGTCATTAACTGTTAATGCAGGCTACAATCCATTTTTCACAATATTAATTTCATTTATCGTCATCTGTCACCGTGGACCACGCTCCGGGCCATTTCTCATCCAGATGAGCACAATAATTGATTTCTCATCGTAGCTCCACTGTTAATTACTTCCTCCAGTCTACACCTCAGTAAAACTCACACCTGTCTATTGGTCCTGACAGCTATTAGTTTAATCTATCTTGTGCATTCTGAGGTAATGCTACTCCCCTCTCCCTACCTGTGTGCACAGCATCTTGCTATGGGCCCCTGGGGAGCGAAGGGAGGCCCAGGAGGCTGGGGAGGTCAGCCTAAGGCCCCTTGACAGCCGCAGGCTCCTACTGCGGGGAGGCCCTGGCATGGCTGCTCCTGCAGGGTGGAAGAACTCTGCAGGCAGATGGAAGAGAGGAGAAATGCCACTTGCTCCTCCTTCTTCTTCGCTTCTCTCCTTGTTGTTGCCACTGGAAACCCGACCTTGAGGAGGGAGTACACTTATTTAGTTTCTATAATAAATGGCGTTATCTGTTTTTCAGAGGGCACCTCTTGCCTGGAAAGAATCAATGTATTTTCTTCTCTAACAAATATTTGTAGAACCAGTTATTGTGGATGGTTATAGTTTTTTAAGGCAAAAGAACTCCTGTATTTGCATAATTAAGATGCTGTATCTTTAATATTGAGGAACATCAAAAACTGCCTTCATATTATGATTATGCATACCTGCTCATAAATTATTAAAAGCGAGTGTAAAAAAAGGACAAACAATATCCTGGATGACCCATTCTCCATTCTACACAGAGGGTTTTGTGCTGCTCAGTATGGGAGCAGAAGGGCTATGCTGACTGTAAAAAGCCATTAAGTTGTCATTGTTATCTCTAGTGTGTGTCTTAATGTGTGTTTTCATACTGTGTTTTTTTCCAGCCAAATTGAAAAAAATGTGTGGAAACACCCGACTTCAAGGTGCAACCCGCCTGCATTACAGACAATCCAGTGCCCCTTGAGTGCTTTCTTTCCTCTTGCTTATGGTTACATTTTTGTGACCTATATTCAGAGGAATTTACTCCTGTACTTCAGATCCTGTTTTGCTGATAACATCTGCTTTGCTGCAGTATTAGACTTGAAGTGGTATTGCTCTTATGCAACAAAACCAGAGAAAATGAAAAATGAGGCAAAAAAAAGGCAAAATAAAAACAAACAGCCACATCTAATAGCCTTCAGTCGAAATCCACACTTTAACCTTCAAAAATGGTGTTGAAAATTTCACTGAAAATGCCTCGATTCATTTACATCTGCATCACTGTTTTATGTCCCTTCACTTACCAGGGCTGTGGTGAGGTGAACATCGACGCGGCTGGTGTGTTTGTATCTCCATCTCCAGCAGCGCTGTCTCCTCCTCAACCCCGGAACTGAGGGACCTGCAGGGCCGTCCCAACCCTGTCTGCACCTGCGTCTGGTGTCCTCCTGCATGACTTCCTCCACCACCAGCCTCTTCAGAGCTGTGGGAGTCACTGCTGCCCCGTCCCTGCAACACAAC
This sequence comes from Myripristis murdjan, assembly GCF_902150065.1. NCBI lineage: Eukaryota > Metazoa > Chordata > Actinopteri > Holocentriformes > Holocentridae > Myripristis > Myripristis murdjan. The sequence goes on along the minus strand of NC_043987.1, from coordinate 14,650,480 downwards.
AAATGCACATGAACACATGGAGAGAACTAGGACAGGAAAAGCAAGTAGTGTTCAGCAAGAGAACAAGACAGCAGTGTGTGGGCTTTTCCAACGGGAGTCAGAGAAAGAGAGAGAGGTAGATAGATAGATAGGGAGAGAGAGAGAGAGAGAGAGAGAGAGAGAGAGATTTTCAGACATCTAGGGTTACACTGCATATGCAAAAACAGACAAATTATGTGACAAAAATAGCTGCGGCTGGTTCATTTACAGTAAGCATGCTACATACGCTTCATCATTATCAGCAGCATACCTTAAGGTTAGCCACAGCCCCTTCTTTATGTCTTCTACAAAGGGACAATCTAAGGGCATGATTAGCATCATACAGTATCGTAACGTGGCACTTCCTGGTTGAAACAAAGGCCAATAGGAAATAAAAGGGATAAAAGCAGTCCCTCAGGCGCCTTACAGAGATCAACCATGCCCTCTGATTCACATCATCCCTCAGGATTTTCATTCTAGCATTTGTGAGGGGCTGAGAATTCATTACAAACCCAAAGAAACTGCTATTGTCACTTTAATGTTATACATTTCAGCAATAAGGTGGGGTTGATATATGTGTATGTGTGTGAGTGTGGGTGTGTAAGTGTGGGCAGCGGCTGAGGACCAAAGGCAGATGAAGGTATGAAGACAGGTTTGCACAATCTAAGTTGCACTTCTGTTGTAGCTATCATCATTATTAATGTCCCTTGTAGACTTGTGTGTCTTCATTAGAGTACTGTGACTTTATGTCATACACACACACACCACAGACCAGCACGTTACCACCATCCACACACGCGTACACACTCACACACACACACACACACACACGTCCCTATTCTGTTGGCTAACTGATGTTTGAGAATCCTGCACGCTCTAATCCCAAGCCTCAGATCCGTTCTCACCTTCCGTCGCCCCCCCCCCTCCCTTTCCTTTTCTCCTCCTCTAATGAGTACAGGTTCACAGCTGCGCTCGGTGACTGGGGGCTTATCTGGCTCTCCAGTGCCAAGGAGCATTACCCCATAACAGAGGAGAATATCACAGAAGGAGCGATGATAAGGAGGGGAGATAGTGGGGCCACAGGGAGTAGGGAAGGAGGTGTGCAATAGCCAGAGGGGTGAGTGAGTGAGAGAGAGACAGAGAGGGAGAGAGAAAGAGAGAGAGAGGGAGAGACAGAGAGAGAGAGAGGCTGAGGATAGGAACTGGGGAGAAGTCTGCTGGAGAGATTTATTCATGAGGTCTATGGTGGATAGAGATGGTGGATTCTTCAAAGACAAGATATTTACTTCTGATATACTGAGAAAAGGGGATAAAGGGGCCTTTGGAACAAAAGGTTTATATCTCTAATTCACGAGAGAGCCCGCAGCATACCCTTGAAAACATAACAAATGACTTAACATTCATTTGTTTTGCGCTTGTGCTGGTACAAATATGAAGAAAATCATCAATGAGCCTCTGCAGATGTTTGTACTTACTCTCTTTGGGTAATGAGAGACAATAATACTTGTGTGCATAGTGATTGACCTACTAGAAAATTCCCATCATGCATTTGTGATTGACAGACTTAAACTTTTCAGATTCTTATCTAAAATGGAAACAAAATCTCAACTTTTCAAATAATCTGTGTCTGGGCATCCATACAGCAGCAGAGCACATTTGTACTTCACTGCAAAAAAATCTCGATCTCAAAAAGTCATTAACTCTCATCTTCTGTCTAAAAATCTTTTTTTTTTTTTTTTTTTTTTTTAAACCAAGTGAAAAAATGTGAGTTGAGATAATCCCAATTAATCCAATGCATTTTGATTTGTTTCAGGCTTTCTTTGGGGGAAACAAGTATAAATACGATGAAAAACACAGAGTAAGGCAGATCAGCTCATTATTATTAAGAAAATTATACTCGATTCAAGAAAATAACAACAAACAAGTTGGGATTATCTCATATGTTTTTCTCGTATTTCAAGAAAAACAAGATTTTAACAATGAATATGAGACTAAATGACTTGTTAATATGGAGATTGTTCATTTTAGGTGTGCACATCCTCATCCCTCCTCTCCATCTCAGCCTCCTTGTACCCACCTTGCCCTCGCGTGCCAACAGCTGGTAGGCAGTGTGTTCGTCCAGGCTGAGATCGTCTGGCAGGGCGGGCGATGAGGACTTGTCTGACAGCTGCTCTGACCTCAGCGACGCCTGCTCGATTTCCGCCATCCTGATCTGCTGCAAGGAATTCACCTCAGTTATTCATGTCTGGGGAACGCGTGGAATGAGAGTAGCAACTTTTTCAAACCTTCTGGGATGAAAATGAATAAAAAGAGCACAGTTTGCTCGGTGCTCAGGGCCTGATTGTTAACTTAATGTGCTTACTTACATGTCCTTGTGAATTTCCTTCGGGATGAATAAAGTATCTATCTATCTATCTATCTATCTATCTATCTATCTATCTATCTATCTATCATGTCCAAGTCCACATCATGAATAAGAAGTATGTATTGTTCCATAATAAAAACATCCACGACTTGAATATACAACACAGATATACTGAACATTTATATATACATATATATAGTACATATATATATACATAATATAATGACGAGAGAAGCAGCAACAATGCTTTCAGGATGTCTTGGATGATTCCTTCATTTATAAATCTCTGAATGTGCCACACAGACAAGATGAGTAAAACCTCAACCACGCTTCACTGATACGCTTCATCAGATGTTGACATTGCAAAGCGGCCAATATGCCACGGCTCCTGTCTGCAAAGAAAGCAGGGTGTGAGATTTCAAGACGTAATAACATCGCTTTGTCATCATCAACTGAACAACCTACTCCCAGCGGCACTAAAAAATATTGGAGGAAGAAGGGAGCGAACGAGATTCAAGGAATGTGGGTGTATGTATGCGCATATATATGTGAGTGTGTGTGTGTGTGTGTGTGTGTGTGTACGTGTGTGTGTTTATGTTTCTGTATGTGTGTGAGGCAAAGAGAGCGTGTGCAGGTGCATATGTCTCCACATGTGTAAGAGAAAGTTAAAGAGACAGAGCAATGAATAGCCGGAGACAGAGGGGGAGAAAGACTGAAAGACTGAAATAGGGCCAATTGAAATCCAATGGAGTGAGGCATGTTGGAGATATATCAACACGTGCCCATGGGTGAGAGAGACAAAGAGGTTCATAAAGAGAGATTCATTGCTCTTATGCAGCAGTAAATTACCAGTGGCCTGGCCCCAAAGGAGAGAGGAGCAAGACGGAGAGATAGGCAGGATGAAGAAGAGACAAGAACCAAGGCAGTGGCACGGCAAAATAGCTCATGAATTAAAGAATTGCACTACATGCGTTAATGCATTATAGGTGAATATTGCTTGATGCCATCATTAAAGACCCCATGGCACTGGAATCAGAGCTCAAATCATGACATGCGTTCCGGGTGCAGGTGTGAATCGAGTTAATGGGAAACGAGGACCCAGGGCTGAAACTTGAGCTTAGAAATATCAGACAAGCCAAGCACACAGTGAGCAATCGAGCACCTTTTGGTCAGGTGTATCACTTAACAAGTCAGAGAAGTCATCTTTCATGTCATGGGGTCTTCAATGGTAAAATGATGTGCCGTCCATGTGATCAGATGAATGATTACTCTTGCTAGCGCTATTTATACCCCTCTTAGACTGCTCTACAATCCCACTCCCATCCAAGGTGTGAGCTCAGTGTAAACAGGTTAACTTGGCTTTTCACACCCATTTTCTGAAACCTGGAACTGTCTCTTTCTGATCCACATGGGCACAATAATACAGAACAATGCTCTACGCTTTAGGTAGCCAATCTTAGCCTCAGTGTAACATAAACCTATGCAGTGTGATCACCAACTAAACTATGGCTAAATTACCAATAAAACAGCATCTGTTGTATTGAACATTGGAGACAATTCTGCATTTTGGTTGGAAGATTGTGAAACAAGTTAACCTAGAAGTGAAATATACAGGGCACAGGGCTGTACAGGGCAATATAATATGAACAACGTCGGGGAAAAACCCACTTGCCTGATGTAAAAGTGATATCAATCTCCATCCTACAGTGGCTCAAGCCTAGCTCTAGCATCTCCCAGCATAAACTTCACTCTAGCCTAGCCTCACTGCAGTGTTAAGTCTGCTTTAGGTCCACTTAAGTCAGTGCTAGTCATTTCCAAGCTATGGCCAAGGGCCAAGACACTGCACGGCTATTTGATGACTTTATATAAGACTGCACCTCCACATCTCACACATATACAAACGTAAAATTACACACAATCACACATACACATGCATACACACAGCTCTCCAGGAGTCTAGCGGAAAAAAGGAACAGTTATCAAAAAAATGAAAAAAATCCTTGAGCGTTGCTGCTCTCCTTGAAAGCATTTTGGTGAAGGGTAACATCAAAGGAGTCTGAATGTGGCTTATATTCTCAAGTACCCCTTGTCTCCCTGAATAGGATGACATTGTGCATATCCCCCAGGAGGTGAAAGATTGATCTGTCTGAAAATGACACACACACACACACACACACACGCACGCACGCACGCACGCACGCACGCACGCACGCACGCACACACACACACACACACACACACACACACACACACACAATATGCAAGGCTTGGTTGAGGAACAAAGACAATTGAAGCAGCACTGGATCGGATACAATAAATCAGAAGTAGATAGAGGGATGGCTGGAGGAATGGATGGACGAATGGACAGAGTGAGCATGTAAAAGAAGGAGGACAGATTGATGGCTTGACAGCATCTGCAGACAGGCAGAAAGCAGGAGTGACAGGTGAGGAGGTTTAGCGCCCAGTTATTGCTTCCTCTGAGCTGACCCGCTGCACTTTATCATTGTGATGGACAACACTGGCACAGGACAGCGCGAATGTGAGTGTGTGTTTTATGCAGAATCTCCTGTATACAAAATACCCACAAAAACAGGCACAGGTGAGAGAGAGGGTGGGTGGGTGCATGCATGCATGTCAGGAGTGCTTGCATGAGCACTTGGTGCATGTGTGTCTGCATGCAATGGGCCTCACTAATCCACATTCCTGCTCAGGGGAGTGATGTCGACAGGGACTGAAGTGCTCCAACTGCCATATTGTAAAACAACAAAAGGGCAGTTAAACCATGGACACTAACAGTGCCTTTTGTACAAAGTGCCTTGTGTGATGAATGAGGCCCACTGTGTTGATCCACGTTCGTGTGGGCACATGCAAAAGCATGTTCCAATGTGCGTGCAAGTTCATATTCCAAGTCTGCAAATGCATGCGTGCATGTTTGCTTAGTCCTCTTGTACTCAGCAACATGTTTGTCTGTGTGTGTGTTGATGTGTGCGTGTGTGTATGTGTATGTGTGCAAGGATAACTGTTCAAATGGAGTAAATAGGGGCATGTTGTACAGGCAGATATACATTTATAGTTAACAGGAGCTTTAAGCTAGTGTTTAAATATATTTCAAACTGCACACACTGCAAACGTTGGGGGTTGATTCACATTAGGTCTACCCCTGTTACAAATGTGTGCATTGATGGCACTGTAGAGTACTTGTGTCCATCAAATTGTATATGTTAAAGAAAATAAATTACCCACTCAACCGTATGTTAGTTGAAACACTGATGGAGTTTGTGTAGCAGTATAACACTCAGTGAGTTATCTTGCTTGAGTTCAGCCTTCTCCAAAATATTTGCAGTGAATAGAGTCTGTTGCTTTAGTGTTCCCGACTCCAAACAGAATAATCCATGTTTTCTGAAGCCAAATGACTGCACTGTGAGTCCAAAAGGCCAATATCCACTTGATACGTCCTGTAGATGTTCTGCACTCGTTCTGCACTGCACCAACTGTTACTACAGCAGCAAGCAGATGTTGCCTTCAAATGCTGTTGGGAATACTGCAATATGGGCAGCAAGTGCTTCAGTGACTGTTTACAGTAATTTCCTGATTATTTTTTGCACTTTTCAGAACTCTTAAGAAATGATTTCACTACAGTTGTTTTGGAGATGGCTAACAAACTGACTGCATGCTGACATACAAACTTCACCTGTGTTTCAGCTGACATGAAGTTGCATAAATAATAACAAAATATTAATTTCTGACTACTTCTAACCAGAGGCCTCTATTTTTCATTGAAATTGTTGTTCCATTAAGTAACAAGGGTTATGCATTATTCTCTAACCGCCATCATAAAACCATCCCCTGTATGTAGGTATGTGGATATATGTGTGTGTTTTTGTGCATGTGTGTGTATGTGTGTGTTCAGGATGGTACCTCTTGCGGGTGGCCCTTGCAGTCTTTGCAGATGGGCGGAGGAGAGGAGTAGTGGTGGAAGACAGAACCAGACAGGTTGTCGATCATCAGCATCTCCCCCTCCAATGTATCCTTGATCAGCAGAGACACGCTGTCCAGCCACTGGCTCTCCTGGAACACATACACACACATACACACACACACGCACACACAAACACACACGGACGCATACACACGGACGCAGGCCGGCAGACCAATATTGCACGCAGGCGCAAACATGTGCACATGCGGACATGCGAGGACAAAAAAACACGCAGGGAAATGCACACACCATTGTGAGGGTTAAAAAAACTCATGTGCCCACACACGCAGGTGTGCATCTGCATACGCTGATGACCTCACACACACACAATGCACACATGCGTGCCGCATATACACACAGAAGTATCCTCACGCACACACAGATTTCATACCATGCAAGCTTGAATGGCTAAAAATTCCTCCATAAAATTGCAAAACATTTTCAAACTGTCAACTTCAAGCACTTCCTCTCTCGGGGGTTTTGATCAAGTACAGCAGCACACCAGCTCCTTTCACATGTTATTGGACTTTTAAGGGCTCTAACCCATCACTTGAAAAAAAAAAAGGTCCTTCAATATTGTCAGTACAGACCCTGAGTATTCAAGTAATACATGATTTTCATATCAAAGCCTTGAGCACTGAGAGAGGTGCAATTACATTTAATACATCACCTCAATTAGGCTGTTCAATACCATGTTGAAACAACTTAAGATTTAAGCATTTGATTAGTGCTCTGGGTCTTATTAGGCTTAAAGGAATTTAGATTGAAGCGTACAGGTTTTTTCCCCCCCCTACAATTTAAATGATTCCTTGTTGCTTTAAACTCATCTGACAAATTGGTTTTCTTAAAAAGTTTTAGCCTGCATTCCACATGGGCAGGGATGGCTACCTCTCTGCGAAAGACTTCTCTCTATTTCTGTATTTCTCTGTATTTCACAATGAATTCAGTGCAACGTAACTGGAGCAAGTATATAACAGCCAAAATAACTGTATTACATCAGCAGAGATCCCCCAAAAGATATTGTGAAACAAGGTCACTCCTCTTCAGTACCCACACACGTCCACTTTCACACACATTTCCACAACACCATGTGAAGGACTTAGATCTGTTACGCAAACACACATCACTGACTCACACTTAGGACTGCACACACACACACACACACACACACACAGACACACACACTCACACATGCACACACACCAGCTTATGTTTCAAAAACAAGGGGGCGCAGGATTCAGAGACACTGGTCACCGTCCTGTCAGCATTATAAATATGCTTTAAAAAAGCTGGCTTATGAAACACAAACACGCTCACACACACACACACACACACAGACACACACACTTGGTGTCCAGAGAGTCCACCCTGTGTAGGTGGAGAGCTTGATATAAAAATAATGTTTGATTGACTGTGGTGGCCTATGCACTGGCCTCCATTAATAAGTGTATTAGTGGACAACAATAGGGCCCGTCTAGCGGGAATGGAATTTGAGAGAGAGAGGAGAGAGAGCTGAAATTAATTACTGCCTCTATCTGACTGTCACTGGCTCAGCTATTATCTCTCCTCTCTTGTTCTCTCTCTCTCTCTCTCTCTCTCTCTCTCCCTGTTTCTGTCTCTATGTGCATCTTCTTCTCACAAAGTGTCTCCTCTATTCCCTCTGCAATATTTTGCTGCTGTTTCACCATGCAGTCTAAAATGTCTCTTTCTCTGTGTATCGTATTCCATGAGTATTCTTCTCCAGGTTGAGATCCCTGTTTCTCTCAGTCTCTAAAAGCCACCCGTCCAAATTCTCCCTCTTTGTCTATATGTCACTTTTGATGTTCTATTCGACCTGCGTTTGTTTATCCTACGTTGAAGATGAACATGATTATTATTTACCGGGGAAGCTACTGGCTGACGTGAAAAAAAGGTCTGGGGTTAAATCTGCAATCTATGAAACACTGAGCTATAAGTAAAACCCCCAGAAAACGGATGATATCACAATGTTTGGGTTTGCTCAAACACACTTGCTCACGTAATCCCAGTTGCACACACACACACACACACACACACACACACACACACAAACACATATATAGACAGATGCACACACACAAACCCTGGAAGCTCTGAATAAATTGCGTCGGTCCACCAGGTCCCTTACTGCATCACTCCAGAGAGAGAGAGAGAGAGGGAGAGAGAGAGAGAGAGAGAGAGAGAGGTAGTGGGTGGCTAGGTGGGGTGGGTGAGTTGTTGCCAGCGTCTGCTCCCTGGGTCTGCAATAAGTTCCTTTGTCAGCCAACACAGAGGCTAAAAATGGTTCCACACAGCCAAGTTTAGCTTGACAAAGGTGAAACGCTTCATGGCAGCTGATGACTCATCTTTGTGTGTGCCTCTGTGTGTGTGTGTGTGTGTGTGTCTCTCTCTCTCTCTCTCAGACTATCATTAGTGATTTCATAATGAAAGCATGTCTTGGCTGTCAGACTGTGATTATGTATAAGAATGTGTATGTTTGTGAGTGAGCCTGGATGCCTGCGTATCTCCAATTATCATTTCAAAAATGTAACCTGTGCAAACATATCTGCAACTCGGATGGTCCTGTGTGCATGGGAAGGCAAAACTTAATGTTATTAAATCGCTCATCTCCCCTCCCTGACAACACAGGTTGCTATGACTACAGTGAGCTTCAGACAAAAACACACTATGAAAATGTGAAATGAAAATGTATGGCCTAGTGCTGGATTTCATTTGCCTAATACCACAATGTTATTTCAGCGTGGGTTGGATTTTCTGAGGTGCCAGAGATTAATTCAAGCCCCATTTAAAGGCATACTCTGCAGGATTCCATTTTTTAAATATTATGAAATGACCACACTCTATCACTCTGTTTGCCAGACTGGCAGTGTTAAAAATACCCACGACTGCTGAGTCTCCCACCTCCTGCCTCCTCTGCCTCTTTAGCCGTTTTCACACATGGACTCCGCACAATGAGCAGAGAATCAGGCCCAGACTTTAGGCGGAATTGCCCTTTCACACATGTAACGCACAAGCGGAGGCTGTTCGTGTCAGACACATTCACACCTACAGGAAATACTCTGCTTAGAGTATTTATGGTTTAGGCCAGGGGTGGTGCCTGGAATTTTGTGGAGACTGCATTGTGTAATGGCGTGTTTACACCAAATGTAAAATGAATTTTGCGGGTGCAGATTTTTGCCTCGAGTTGAAAAACTTCAACTCACGTGAATGTGGAGATGACACAAATTTTGTGAATTCACATCCCGTAAATTTGTGTTATTGTACCTCGCAAAAAACTCACTTCGTGGTTGGTCTGAACACACAGTAAGAGGGGAGTTATTGAGTATTTTTCTAATATCTATTTTTGGTGTTACACTTTTTAGATGGTCCCTGTGCACCCACAGCCGGCTGTACATGGAGACTCAAAGGCCGTCTTATTGTGGTGAAAATTAGGTTGTAGCCTGTTGTCTACCTTACTATGGTAGGAAAGAGGTGTCATTTGTGTTTTAACAATATTTCAATCATCAGTGATTGATCTGTTAAGTTTGAATCTGTGAATATATTTCCAACTTTACAGCAACACGCCACAGTAGAGTGTAAAGGAGGCAGGACACACACCCACTTGCTCGCTGCACCTCCCCTACTCACACATGGGCTCAGCTGCAAGTTTTGTGCTCTTAGTTTTAGGGAGCTGGGAGGATAAAGTGCCGAGCAACTGATTTGGACATTTGTTTCCACAAATACACCTCCTCTGGCTAATGTCAGTGTAACTTGTCCAATGCATGTGTGAAAGAGGCTTTTGGTGAGTCTGGGATGTTTCTGGGCAGTAACCTGAGTGGGGACTGTGCTGCTGTGTTCAAGACAACTGGGAAACTTCCCACCTCAGAGAGTTCAAGGCATGAAAAATATCAAGCTGAATTTGTTTGACTGCTTTCAGTGCTGCAAAAGCTTTCTAATAGCTGTTATGCAGAGAAAGTACATGAGGTGAGCGCTTCCCTGTTCCTAGTTATCTTGAACAAAGCATAACCAACGAAGGTGGAGGTATGTAACACCTCATTTTCTCAAAACACCTTTCACTTCAGTGTGGCATGCTTTTCAAGACAATGACAAAAAAAGATTAAAAAAACAAGATTAAAAGAAAGTGAAACAGAGCGGCAGACTGGGCTCGAAACCAAGAGTCAGGGGCAAGAATTAAGAATGGAAATGGAAGAGGAGTGATGCAGATTTGGCTTTGTTTTTCTATTGAACATGGCTGCTTAACTACCTTGTCTAGCAAGCTAATGTTGCACACCAGTGTTTTTTGTTTTTTTTTGTTTTTTCCCCAGTTTTAGCCCATTTACAAAACTGCACACATACATTACTACCACCAATCATCCAAAGCATACCATACTTTCTTGGATTTCTGAATATGTACTTGCTTTGGTATATCATTTATTTCACATCTTTGGTAATAAACCTACCTTTCTCCTGATTACAACAGGTTTAGAAGTTGAATTTGATTTAGGTAGTAAAACAACTTTCTTCAGGGACTATTTTGTGGTGAAGACATACATTCTGCTGTGTGGCAGTCTCTGCATGAAAAGCATTTCCAAGGATTTATCCAAACTCAATATCATCATCTATTCTGAAGCAAAAAAGAAGCCACATCATTTCAATGACCAAATAGTCCTTATGTCCTGAATATTGGACTTCACCAGCATTTGAATGCAGCAGATGTGTAGAATTTTTCAGTGTGGACATGAAACTGACTCACACACAAAAATAAAGTTTTTTTTTTTTTTTTTTTACCGAAATGTAAACCCAGGCAGGATGATCATTGTGTAAAAAACACATCTTAAACATGCCTACATGTTGATTTGCATTATGGGCTGGAATGAACAGAAATTAATGGCAGCCTGGGAAGTTAGCACATCCAAATGTTTTACAAAATGATCAATAGTAATAAAGTATACTGTACGTTAACTGCAATAAATGGGCTAAAAATGCTAAAACACCCGTTGAGACCTTTAAATTAGTATTTTTGGTTTCTTTCTTTCTTTCTTAAGAGACTGTTAAGAGGGCACTAAGCACGTTGCCACATTTCATTGCAGAGCACTTCTATCATGTATGAGTGAGTGTCCTCTGTGTTTCTATTATCAGATGATTCATGCATGTTTTTGCACTGTATGCTTGATTTTTAATGCTGCAGGTCAATTGCCCTGTGAAACTGTAATTAAGTTTGAGTCTGAGTATTAAGCATTATCTTTTTTTTTGTTGCAGTGATTATTATTATTTGGTGTTCAAGCAGTGCTTAATGTGTCTTCCTCTCGTTTTCCCTCTCTTTCTGTTCTCCTTCTTTCCCTGGATATTTAACCTTCCCTGCACTCTCTTTTCCTCCTCACAAAGTAAAAGCAGAAGAACAAAAAGGACAAGTGAATTATACAAAGAGCCTGGGAAAACTACTGAATGTAATCACAGAGCGGCTGTCAGTCAATTCCACAAAAAGGGAATAAAGCAATGACTCTCTTTCTCTCTCATGTCAGCACCATTCAAACACAAAGACAAATTATTGCCATATTGTTTTCTTCTTTTGTATTCTCCCTGCTTGTGCATCAAATATGTAATTTTCTCTGCATGAGCTAATGCACTGACACTGTGTAAAGAGAAGCAAATTGACAGACAGACAGGGGCACAAAAAGAAGACTTAAAAGCAGACACACCCCCACACACACATACACACATACACACAGACAACCATCCCTCTCACTGCATCTGCTACAACACACACACATATGGATACACTCACCTGTGCCGGTGAGTACAGCGTCCGGTTGGAGTCGCTGGCGTTATGCTGGCCTGGATGTGTGGTAACGGCATGATGCACCTTTCTTCCACCTTCTCCCCTCTCTCCTCCTGCTCCTCTCTCCTTATCCCCTCCGACTCCTCCAGCCCCCGGTGTGGCAGCTGCTATTCCTTTCTCCACCCCCCCACCCCCGCAGCCGGGGGCGCCCATGCAGCAGAGGGTGCCCTGGGCCAGCTCCAGCTCAATCTCTGCATCCATCTCCGCCTCCTCTTTGGCCTCCTTGTTGGAGTCGTCCAGGTGCTTCATCAGCACGGCCACCACCACATTGATGAGCACGAACTGGGCGGTGAGCACGAAGGAGACAAAGTACATGGGCGAGATGAACTGAAGGCTGGGGTTGCAGGCGTAGTCCACGTCGGTGGCGTGGTCCGGCGGGCACTCCCGCAACGTGTCCTGGTAGAGAGAGGGCAGAAGTGCAAGACAGAGATGAGGAAAGGGTTAATAGAGGGCAGGAGGACGGTATAGTGTGGGTGGGGATCGACTGGGAGGAACAAAAAGAATGAAGATAACGAAGAGTTTTGGGGTGATGTGTTATCACGGTACCTAGTGGGATTTTTGCCCCACTGGGAAATGGGGGCCTAAGTCACCATGTCAGTGGCATAGCAGTTAGTTCCACAGGGGCGCATCTTAAAATCTGTTTGGATTACCATTAAATTTGGTGATTCATGTGACCTAGAGGATGAAATGTGGCAATTTTGGTGACCCCCTCGCTAGTGCCATCAGTAGACAAAATGTTTAATCTTGCACATTCATGTCTCAAAAACTCCAAGCAACGAAAATGTTGTAAATATTCCCTACTGAAAAAATAATTTACAGTTTTTTAAAACTCTAAACTGAAAGTGTTATTTGTTCACTTTAAACTGAGAAAAAATGTCACCTTCTTACACTGAATAATCATTTGTGAATTTTCTTTTCAGTCAGCATCATCAGGAAAACTGATGTTAAACCTTGTTTGAGTGGATGCATGCAGGTATTTTTAAAGCTAAACTATGGGTTGATTTAAATCCGGACCCTGTAGTTTCAGCTGGCATATACACATATAAAGAATATATAAATAGGAATATATTTTGATGTTTGAGTCTAAATGGCTCTCCCATCAGTCCAACTCACTCCACGATTTTTGTCAGCTGAGTCTTAAGGTTTTCACTTTCTCTCTTTTAATCAACCCTCTGGAATTGTGCGTAGTGCACCTTTAAAGACAACTAAACAGGGGGATATCTACCCAACAACAGGGGGCTAATAGTTAGCATTTGGGCCATTCAGCAATAAAGGTGATAGAAGGATGGCATCACTATCCTACACAACACTTAATGGCTGAATTATCCTGTTAACCATTTCTACCTATTTTGATAGTACAGAAAGATGTAGCACATGCACCCCAGGTCAATATGTTGATATACAGATATATAGAATATTATAATTCTAACAACAAAGTGTATTTTATCATGTAATAGAACACGTCTAGCATCTCCTGCCTTGAGCAGTCGCACACTAAATTGTTTTTGCCCTATGCATGCCAACGAGTTTCTTTCTTTTTCTTTTTTTTTTTCTTCAGGAGCATTATTTTGGTGGTTTTCCACTCTGGTTAACATGCACACAGCGGAGTTCAGTCAGAGCAGAACCAAAGTGACAAGTGTTTTCTGGACGAAGTACACATATCTCACCCAGGCTGTGACCACACATAACAATTTTAGCCCTCTGAGCTGAAGCTGGTCTTTTCTATCTAATTTGGCATGACATTTACACACTGTGCTCCTTCACACGCCATCCCCCTTTTCCACCTTCACTCCCTTTTGCTCTTTTTTTTTCTTTACATATTTTCATTCTTTCTTCCCCTTTTGGAGCTCCATGTTCTCACTCTCTCACTCTCCCTGTTGCTTGCTGCTTACCTCCCTGTTATTCATTTTAGTCCCATTTGTCCCCTAAAGGACAGAGAGCATAAGTGATCTGACCCCCCTTCTCTTAACCCCTTTCTTCTCCTGTACACCTACCTCATGTCATTACAGATTGTGTCTCCCCTATCCTCCTTTCTCATTATTTCCTCTTTGTCATCACTGCAGGTCTAATTCCCACTCTCCAGCTAAACTGATGCAGCCCTGCCCAGGTACTAATTCGACAGTTAAATGACAGAGATTTCCGTTGAAAAGTAGCATCTGAGACCAGCTTCATGGCCCAGCACCATAATCTACACACCCTGCATCCGCTGTGTGTTTAATGGTCCAACCCCTTCACACTCCAGCTGCCTAGGTCTGGGAAAGAGGAGAGGTGGTAGTGGTGGGAGACAGTAGGTGTGTGTTCAGGGGAAATTGGCATTTTGTGTGAGTGTGCACGCACACATGCAGGTACATAGGGGAGAGGTAATCAGTACAGACTCCAGGTGCCGAGCAAGCACTTTCCTTTAATCATTAAGTATCACTAGAGTGGAAGACAGGATGGTTGAAAGAAAGAAGAGCAGAATAGCTCAGAGGGCCCTCTTCCCTTTAAGTTCACACTTTTCCCACATCTCCCTCTTTCCCCGTCTTCAGACATTTTTTTCTTTTCCTCTCTGTTTTGCTTTCTTCTGAACCACTCAAATAGTAAACAGAATGGCTGATCAGACTGTAGGAACATAGCATATCCCCCGATGTACTTTAAGTAATGTGAATTTCAGGCTACAGCCATGTGTGTGCTCGCAGACTGAGCTGATAGCTCGAGGCTTGCTCTGACAAGCTAATGCCTTCAGTCTTTTTAAACAAACCTGGATTGTAGTTCCCCAACAGGAACATGAAGGAAATTTTTACACCAGGGTCTACAAGCGCTGTCATGACCGTTTTTTTTTTTTTTTTTAATGTTCTTATATGCTCTTTGGAGAATTGAGTGTATCCTACATTTATCATAATATATCAATAGATTTTGGTAGAATGTCCTAATTGACAAGGTACATAAAGATCATAAAGTCTCAGTGTTGCTGTTATTCAATCAGTCCAGCCCACTGCACCGTGCAGAATGCATGGATGCTTTGCACTGTAGGGTGGATAATGATGTCAGCATGGACTGTTTTCTGTTTCTTTATTATGCAATCAAACAGGTTGGGTTTGCAATCAAAAAATGGAATAAAATAAATTTGTGATCAATATCAGAATCAAAAACTTTTGTATGCAAAAGTTTTGCTTGCTGTCAAGCTGGCAACATCCACAGTTATCATGTATTATTATTCCCACTTCCTTCTGGGTAGGAGTGTGGATTAGAATGACTACTATACTTTATAACTGTTGATATTGCTGAACTGTCCCTCCAATTGAGACTGGCCAACAGGAACATATTACATCATACATACATCAAACATGTTGCATCATCCAGCATAGGTCCCCCCCACCGGATTCAGCTCAACCAAAAAGCTTTTGGATTTTCAGACAAAAGTTTTTGATTTGCATTTTATTCACACATTTGTTTTACTAGCAATAAAACATGTTTTGATTGCAGCATTGACAATTTTGCTCTCAAATCACTTTTTTGATAACAAATCTTTTCTGTTTGCAGTCACTCCATGTGTCAGGCAAGACAGTATGCTCAGCTGAATTTGCTGCCACACAACACACAAAAACACTTCTTCTCCAGCTTTCAACAGAGATGTTCAAAAGCTGCACGGTCACACATTCTACGACCACACTCGAATAAGTTCAGAAATATACATTTCTTTACCATAATGCAGCCTTTAACAAACTAGGACAACACTTATACTATATCACAATATTACAGTGTCAGCGTCAGTGTCCATCCCAGGTGATATCTAGTTTCACATCACAATATCAATAAGGTATCAATATATCACCAAGCCCTACCTTACTGTACATCATTTTAATTCAGTACCTTCATGATGCCGTTCCAATTGTCGCCTGTGGAGACTTGAAACAAGGTAAGGAAGGCCATGCCAAAGTTCTCAAAGGTGGCGTGACGACTCATACCCTCACATGGGTAATCCTCGTTGCACACTGAGGGTGATGAGAGGGGGATGAGAGGAGGAAAGGAGGAGAGATGGGGTGAAAGATGAGAACAGGTATAAGGAGAAGAGGATGTGCCAGGAAGCAGGGGGAGACACAAAGACAGAGACAGAAAAAAAGGCATGGAATATTGATGAGAGAGAGAAAAACATCAAGCATTAACATGACGCTTGTGAATTTCCACGCTCAACACTTTAGCCCTGAACACTACACAGTGAGTACTGTATGTACCACTTATGTCTAAGCCGTTTGGATGACTGTCCAAACTCTGACTCAGCGTCGACACAGTCTCTGATCAAATCAGTGACAATGTGACCAAATACTCTGTTTGTCTCTGAGCTTATATCCCAAGATAATCTTCGGAATGGCCTCAAGAAAGCGACAGTCGCATTTGGCACTAATCCCTTCTCCTCCCAGACTCCAATAGGAAGTGATATTGCCACTGGCCACAGCTGCAGCACATGAGGAGATGTGACAGTTTGGGAGATATCTCTTCCAACTTCAATGGGGATATTTTAGGACAGTGCTTAGGCAGGAGTTATATCTGAACACCCGAGAATGGATTGATTCCCTTATGGTGTTTCCTGATTGGAGGCGAGAGGACAGGAACAAAGGGAGGAAAGGGATGTGATACAAAGAGATTTTCAGAATAAAGCTTTGAACGATGTTGCTGCCTTCATCTCCACTAGTTGAGTTTATCCTTTAATCGCAAACTTAGGGGACCTATACATTAGAAAGCTATATATATATTTTAATCTGTCCCCAGAAATAGCATAGCACGCAGTTCCTCTAACATGTTAAGTTTAGCATTAAGACTGTAAAACCAGTATGCCATCCATTGTTACAGGGAAAATCTATCCGATCCCTAAAACTAGAACTACTAATGCGGTAATCTGTGATGTAACCAAGAGCCTTTCTGGAGATGCCTTCCCCTTGACAGCTCATGGAAAATAGAATTTATGGACTCATACACCATTTTGTTTGAACATTTATATGCAAATAAGCTTCATTTCACACTAGAACAGAAGGATATGCACTGAAAATGTGCCCATTTCCTATAAAGTCACCTTGGCTAGTGTCCAAATATGAGATTTCATCTTTACTGTCCCTGGTGTCACTGTCAAGTATCTCTTGATGAAGTCACACATTACAGTTTTGGCTCTCCAAAATTTTTGGAAGCGACTTGTTTATGAAGTGCCTAAGCTCATAGGGTCAATATATATTGTCTCCCTAGATTGCTATCTATCTGCTTGTGTTAACAGCTTCCTGTAACCTACCATACTTTTAATATTTATGCAGAGGAAAAACAGGTTTTGTGCTGAGCCGTGACATGATCTCTTGTCTTTATTGTCGACCATGTGCACTCACCCAGTTCTCCAAAAAGCTCCACTCCTAAGGCGGCGTAGATGAAGAACAGCAGCATGAAGAGCAGGCCCAGGTTACCCACCTGCAACACACACACACACACACACACGCACACACACACACATATACACACACACACACACACACACACACACAATAAACAATAGCCATGTTTTATGACAAAAGTAACTGTACCTATAATCATTGCTGTTTTCTGTTTGTTTGCAAGATTTTTTTTTTTTTTTTTTTTTTTTTTTCAGTTTTGTATTTTACAGTGGTGGAAAAACATTTTCAGACACCCCATGTATTTGTGAAATATTGCATTAATAATCACTCTTAGGTCTTCAACTGCAATTTCTTTTAGTACAGTCACAGCCAAAATACTAAACAAATCCTAAAAAAGCCATTAAAAACTTAAAATTGATTGGTTCCATAAAAATACATAAGAAATTTTGATTATTGGGTCATTTTGGTACCAGTGATGAAGGTCGTTCTTTTTATTAAAAGACACAATTTTTGTTGCCAAGCTTGGTGTCTATATAAAGCCAGCACATTTGAAAGTTCTTCAGACACAAAAATGGCTAAAACAAGGACCCTAACACAGGAAACACGCTTGAAGATAAAGATTCTCAGCCAGGAAGGGTACAGCTGCTACCAGATAGCCAGGAAGTGCAAATTCAGTCCTTCGGCAGTTGGATGCACTCTGCAGAAATACAGACGAACCAACAGCTTGGAAGACAAACCAAGATCTGGGTGTCCAAGGGTTTCTTCAGCAAGAAATGACCGCATCCTGATCCACATGTGCAGGCAAAACCGCCGAATGACATCACAGGAGCTTCAGCAGCAGAGGTCAAACCAAACTGGTGTCCAGTGTTCCACCCGCACTCTACGTGGCTGACTTTTAGATCATGGCTTAAGGTCCTACAAGGCCATCAAGAAGCCCCTGATCAATGAGAGACAGAGGTTAGCCTGGTGTCGTTGGGCCCAGGCACACAAGAACTGGACAGCCAGGAACTGGAAGAAGATTCTGTGGTCAGAAGAATTTGTCAAGAATTTAGTTTTGTTAGTTTTTCTTGTAAACAATAAACAAAAAAATATATAATTTGTATTTGTTTGTATCTGTCTAATGCTGCCACACCTTTTGAAACACAAAAAAGATTTTTCCACAAATATGTCATGATAATATTTGAGATTGTGTAAAATTTTAAGGGTGTCCGAAAACTTTTTTCCACCACTGTATGTATGAGCACTAGGGTTAATGAAACTCGTTTGAAGAAGAGTTTGACAGTTAACATGTGTTGTATAACACTGTCATTATTCAGTCATCTGGTTTGACTCACTACTCCCTTAAAAGTATTATGACTAGGTGTGTTATTATGTTATTGTTAATTTTTGCTCATATTTGTCAAACCTTATCCCTATTTTTCACATAACCGTTGAGCCAAAATGGAAGAGATGTCATCGTTGTTCATAAAATCAGCAGTGGTGCTAAGATCAAAGAAATTCTATTTTTCAAAAATGAAAAATCAACCATTTGAAAAAACTGAAACCTAGTCTTGCCTGATTGCTTGCTTGAAATGGTTGCTGGCATGAAATTAAATCACATTACAAATTATTATTCATGTGTGACTGATCTTCAAACTTTTGCATACAAAGCAGCTGTGCTGTTGACGATGGAAAAACCTCTTTTGAAACATTCACTTTCCAGTTTTTTTCTTTTAATTGTTATTTTCGGGGTGCAAGCTAAAAAGAAGTGAAACAGGACCCCTCAGTTTATATTTCATTCTGCTGTTTTACCAACATAAAAGGAGGACAATCCAAAATGCACTGTGTGTGTGTGAACTGAACTTGTCACCTTGGGCTCCCACTGTTTTCTAGAGCGCTGGTCTCATGTCGACTGCTTAGTCCTGCAAAAATGTGGCACAGCGTCCTCTGAGACACAACTGAACCCCCACACTACTTCTTTGGCTTGTTTGGGTTTGTTGATGTGGGTTTTTGAGTTTGGTGGTTTGGGACTTGGCTCAGTTCCACCACCACAAAACACACCTCCCTTACCAGAGCTTAATGGTGATGATGTTGTTGCATGGTAAACACGCCAGGCAAAAACTAATCCCATTACGGGGATCCAAAGCCCAGTCTTGAATTCCCTCTCAGTGTACACACTGGCACTCCACTAACAGCTTCACTCTACCAGGAATAAGGAAATGCAATTCCTGCTCCAATGACAAATAGTCACTGTAATTATACTCTATGTGTCCTAAGGAGAAGTTTACATCACTCAAACTGTTTTGCAGGGAGAAGCAACGTGGGATTCACTGTTTTCCCCACGGTGAACTCTGTAAAGGAATAATGCATTGGGACATTAACAATGACAAATTTGGTTCTAAAGAGATTACACACTAACTGCTATAGAAATAAAATTTATTAAAATTACTGTATGTTGAGAAGATGCGTGTGTGAGGTGCTGCTTGGCTGTTTGGGCGTGGCGGGGCTGTAGTAATGCTTAGAATTTAGAGCAGCCATGGGGAAAAAAATGACGGATTACACAATATTGCTCGGTTTGGAGGGAAAACTCATAATAAACAGCAGCCAAGTTAAGCAATTTTGATTTTAGGTCACAACAGATTTAACCATAATGAGATTTAAGACCAATACCATTTCTGGCAAAAGAAAAAAATCTAATAATGTACACAGACTACAGCACTTTTATTAGGACCACCTCGTTGTACTTTGTTTCGCTTTTCTTCTGCTTAATGACTCAATCTTACAATTAAAGTGTAATGACTGTAAGGAGTCGTTTTAACACACTGTAGATTTGCAAGCTCTGTTTAATGGAAAAAGAGGGTGGCCCTAATATTATCCTTATTCTTAAAGGAAAAGTCCCATCCAGTGTACAAAAACACCAATCGACATTAGTGTGGGAACAACAGAAGATGGCAAAAAAAATGCACCTTATTAAAAAGTAGAGATTTCTGTTACTGAGCAATAAAAAATGTTTATAAATTTAGTTTTTAGGTAAAGCCTGTGTCAGATGATACAGTACGTCAAAAATATGTCCCAGTATACACCAAAAACTCACCAAAATTTCATATTCAGCTGTAAAATCTTTCTTTCTAAACAAGTGGGGAAAAAATCTGCCAGCAGGAAGATAATTCCACTTGTTTCCAATGCAGTTTCATTTGTTTCTGGGATAAAGTGCAGAATAAGACAGGCAGAATAAGACAAATCAGCTCACTAGTATCAAGAAAATTACCCTTGATTCCAGAACTACTTTAAACAAGTTGATTAGCATTGGAAGCAAGTGGGACTGTTCACTTGTTCTGTCACTTGTTTGAAGATAAAAAAGCTTTTACATGTGAAATCGAGATTATATGACCTGTTAAAATGAGTATTTATTTGCAGTGTATTCCTTGTCCTTACAGTCTTTTATCTGCAATGACTGGATCTG